>NW_005871507.1:457487-511449 GCF_000147115.1 Myotis lucifugus
GAGACGCCGAGGTGAGCCCTGCGCCCCGATCCCACCGCCCCCCACCCGGTCGCTCCCGGCTTTCCCGCCCCTCGAGCCGCGTCCGTTCCCTCGTGAACCGGAGAGACCCGTGGGCAGGGCCTCCCCGGGTGCCACGGACCCTGGGCGCGCGTGTTCCCTCCATCCACGCGCGGCAGCTTCACCTCTCGGCTATCCTCCAGGATGCCGATTTCCGAAAGGGGGCCATGGAGGTGTGTGTCACCGAGCACCCGAGCCCGTCCCACAGACACCCTCATTGCATCATCCTGCCACTCGGGCCGCTGGGCCGTCCCCCCACCCCCGCCGCGTCACCCCCTCTTCCTCTACCGTCTTCTTTCTGGTGTCCGGGACCAGAGAGAAAGAATCCTGAAAGACGGGCGCGTTTAGAATGTATGGTTCTGCTGGCTGTGCTTGTCACCTCCGCTCTACGTCAAGTTTCAGACTCATTTCTTAAGGACGTCTCTATTTCCCGCTGTATTTGCACACTGACGGCTGGGCGCGCGGCCGGCCGCGGGGATAGACTTGTGTTCACACGCGAAAGGGAAGAGCGGGTCCTTCATTAGCGGGCGGGCGGGACTCAGGTAGCCGCGGGCGGGTTTTCTCCGTTTTCCGGTGAAAGCTTTCAGGTTTTGACCGGTCAAAGCGAGGTTTTAAACTTTGTATCTTGGTGGTGGTGACCTCCCCCTCTTCTCTCCTCCCCTCCCCCCTCCCCGTTTCCCCACGTTATTTATTCATCAGTTTTTCCGTCTGGGAGCCTATTACTTGTTAGCAGTCTTGTCCATTGGCTGTTGTTACTGAAGCTTTGCGCCCCCGGAGCAGAGGTGGGAGCTCCCGCCCTCTTATTTCGGGTTACCAAGACGACCGATTCTGAATCTCTTTTTTTGGGGGGCGGGGAGGGAAGGGGGTGGACTGACTAGTGCATTTTCTCTTTCTGAACATTGTCACTTAGACGAGGGGATCGGTCTGTCCTGATTGTTTTTCCTGCCAGACGTCCCATGTGCTCATGTGAAAGCTTTGCGAGGATTTACTGGGTGGGTCGTGCCTGCACCGGTCCCAGTTATGCCCAACGCTTCCCAAGTAAAAGCTTTGGCATAAGATTCCCCAGTGGCCCCCGGGAAGACGTGGCCCGCGGAGCTCGCGCTCTTCGAGTTTCGGCTGTAGAGCTGTCACGGTGTAAATCAAGTGCCAAAGAGGTTATACCTGTTTATTGAGTGTCATCAGTGTTTACAGGGAAAACTTTAAAGACTCGTAAAAGTGGGTCTGCTGTCTTCTGAAGGTCTCATCATTCTTGTGGGGGAGAGACACGACACCCGCAGTAGGAAAGGCAGCAGATTGCTCCTGTCATATCACTTGGCTGTGTGGGAGTGGACTTAAAGGATTATGATTGATAAGGCTGTCCTGCCGGAGAATGTTGACACAGGTGTGCGTCGTTATCTTAATTAAGATCCTGAGAAAATGTTGTCTATAAAATGGTGACATAAGAAGGGCGGCATTTTTTTTTTTTTTGTGTGGTACAGTTTTGCTTTGGGAGAATCTAATTGCACTTGAAACCTGTCTTTGAGCTTCCAGATTTTGTGAGCACTTTGGCAAGGGAAGTCTGAGAGAGAAATGGTCGTTTAATGTTAAGTGTTCTGGCATGTACTCATACGACTTGTGGCTTTTTGGCAATGCCTTTGTCGGCGTGCTTTGTGCTCTATCTTGGTTGAATAATGGTTACTAATTTAGAAAGGAAGGCAGAGAGCAGCCTATTAAGCAAATGTTTATTAGTGTTGGGAATAAATCTGTAGAGGAAGGCATGCTTGATGTGCAGTAGCAGAAATAAAAAGGTAAATATGGGAGACGTTTATGCCACTTCATTATTTGGAAAGCATTCTCCTAGAACGTTTTATTGATCTAAAACAATTACTGTTTTCATATCATCAGGTACTTAGCTACATTGCTTATGGAATTCCTTGTTTTTATTTCCAGAAATAGAAAAAAAACACCCTGTTTTATTTTTTTTCCAAAACATGGTTCTGTACATTTGAGTTGATGAGCAAGTGAAGATAGTGCATTTAGGCTCTTAATAGTTTAAGGATCCGAATCGTAACCTGGGTGACCAGTAAGTTAATATTACCGTCCTTGACTTCAAATCTCTAAATGCGAAAACAATAGCAAGACGGATGCTGTTGATCATATTACCCTTGGCTTACCCAGCACCTAATACCCTTCAACATAAGTATTGCATTAAGGTTTCCCCCTCTCTTTGTAGATCATGATTTCCAGGAAGCTGGCTGTCCATCACTGTGTATGTAAGATGTGTGAGTGTTTTTCTTTAATATTCAAACTCACTGTAGAAAGAGGAAATGAAAGGGGAGGAGGCCATAGGCATATATGATCGGAGAAGCCAGGTGTAGAGTCACAGCTCATTCCTGACGCCAGGGATAATTAGCTGGCTAGAATTACATGGTAAACTAAAATCAAAGAAAGACTTATTTAGATTTGTTTGCTGGAATTCCAATAAGAGCATTAATTTTTGAGGATAATTGCTTTACTGACCCTCCAACTCCCCTACCAGAATTTCTTTTTCTGGCAGCTAAGATCAGCATCTCCAGGCTCTTTTCCATGTATTATTTTAAAATTTGATAGGCTGCGTTAAAAGAAATGAAATAGGAATATGAACTAATTCCTTGTCATTCATTTTAATTAATAACACAAGTAATCACTAATGTATGTTTACATCATGGGAATCTTAAGAAAAATTTAAATCTTCTTTGGATGATAACATTCAAGTAAATGGAATTGTTTAATCCTGAGTGAATTATAGGTTATGAAAACAGTATTATATTTTGGAGTCATGTTTTAACTCTGAGATAATATCTCAATATCTTTGTATATTTCCCTTCAATTTCTACATTGTGTTGACTTTTGCATTTTTAACATCTTTTTTTGTGTGATTATTAGCTGTCTCGTAGAAAAGAATCATTCTTAATAGAATGGCAAGTGAGGCACCTCTAAGAAGATGTAACATCTTGGAATTATTCAGTAATGATTCTGGTTTGCTTTTATCACTATTCTGATGTGTGATTCTCCTGACTTATTTCTACATAAATCTGCAATATTTTTATTGCCAGGGTAAACCTAACCACCAATTTAGCCTGGCAAATTAACTTAGAGGCTTCAAAATTGAAAACGAGTGTATTCTAATGTAGTTTGCGTTTAAGCCTTTATTAGTAAGGATGCACTTAACGTTTGTTCAAGAGGAGGGAATATAATTTCCTGCTGCAGTTGTCATTTACGTAATTTGTTTTTCTAGCTTTTCTCAGGCGAATGCCATTCCTCGCCGTGATAGGGCCTTTACTTGTTTATTTACCATAATGTAGAGTGATACCTTGGAGAAAATTAGATTAGATATTCACATTTAACATCCCCAAAGTACTTAACTAGTCTTCTGCGTTTCCTTAAACAGAGTCATTTCCATTTTCTGTGCAGGTGATAAGGATGATGCTTCCAAAGTACATTTGGATGTTTTCAGCTAAGCTGACTTCGGAGCCATGGGTTCCTCCAGATGTTGGCTGGACTTTGTCCTTGCATCTCCCCAGACTCATCCTCAAGTTGAGTGTCTGCACAGTGTGCTTGTGTGTGGAGTCAACCCCAGATAGCATCAGTGTTGGTTTTACCAAAGTATTTATGTTGCTAATAGAGACGGAGTACAGAATGTCACTTGAGGCCTTTGGTTATATAATTTTATTAATGCATTCAACCAAGGTTCAGCAAGTAGAACATTTTTTGCTTCGTGGAAATCCGCTGAATAATTTATTTTTAATGATGTAGTTGAGTAGTGAAATTGATAAACTCAGTGCTTTTCATAAAAATTAAGGCTAATGCTATATTTTTTTAATAATAGAGTTATTACCGAAAGGAAATAATCTGATTCTACCAAATTGCAGTTTTTGATTATTTTCATTACCCAGTTCTTTTCCGAATAAATTTAGTGGGAGTATCAGCTCCAGTCATGAGCACCAAACTCTTTAAATGACAAAGAGTACACAGTTATGTGTAAAATGTCATTTTTTTTTCATCAAAATAGGGGCTGCTGAATACAAGTAGGTGAGAAAAGCAGTGAGAAAAATAATATTTTGCAAAATATTTGTGTTGTCTAGTGAGGAGAGCAAGGAACCGGAATTAGTGATAAGGAACATTTGTTAAGTAAAAAGAGAGGGTTGTGTGACCCAAAAAAAGCTAATTTTACAGAAGGCTTCTGTAGTTAGCAGAGCCTGCAGTAGAACAAATGCTTCTCTGTGAATACTTTCAAAGGCATGAAAGTGATTTTTCGCGTAATACAAAGTAACACATAATTGTACTGAAATAACACACTTGTGAACCCACATCACTGGTTAGGCCTTAGGGCTTTCCCATCTGACCAAGAGCTGAAGCATTACAGCGAGTTAGAGAACACACAACACAAACATGAAGAAGATGGGAAGCAGTGAGCATTCTGATTTCTCTTTGTTTGCCTTTCAGCTTATTTTTTTCTGTATTTTTTTTAAACTCCGGGTAGAGTTGTTGTTGAATTTAAAAGATAAGAGGATTGGTGGTGGTTGTTTTTTTTTTCTCTCCTAAAGATAAATATAGGAAAAACCTAAACATGAATGCGAATTGGCTCAGTTTTGTATCTGTTTGTCAGCCCAAATATATTGTTTCATACGTCATGCATATTAAGGGTATTCAAACATATTAAAACGAAGACTCTTTTTATATAAAATAGGTATGTGTGTGTGGGGGGGCGGGGGGAGAAGGAGGTTCCCCGCTCTTTTGAGAATATTAAGAAAACTTGTCCCTTCAACAGTAATAGGTTACGGCTGATTAATTGGGAAGGTTGCACTAAATGTTCTCTAGTGGAAATAGCTGGGGTGTGGTCTTGGAGAAACGTATCAGTCGCTAATAAAATCGGCTGAAGTATTGGTAATTAAATTATAATTCCATCAAAGAAGGAAGTCGCAGAAGGGAAGACGGAGCTAACTATTGCTGTGTTTCTTTTTAAGAATCTGCAGTTCATAATGGAGCGGCCATACCGACTACTGGAAGGAGGAGATTCTGAAGATAGGGAGGTAAGAGTATCTTATTTTAAAAGAATACTTTCCTCCATCATCCCGAGCCTTTATGACATAGGAGAACGTTATCTAGCCCACAGCCATTTCTTTCCATGTGAGATATGAAAATGATCTGATTTTCCTGAGCTAAGTTTCTGAGCTGTTTCGCCCAGAGCCATGGGTTGTGTTGGGAGAGCGGAGAAATCTCGTCGGGGCACACTCAGCACCCTTAAAATAGCGTCTTTCTGAGAATTCGGTCTGCGATGGTGGCCGCCCAGCGCTGGTAGATATCATTTCTGTTTGTCGTCGATGTGGATGCATTTAGCAGGTTGCTTAGCCGTCCTCATGTCCCTCCCAGGCTTCCAGGCCTCCCTGGGGCAGGGCCAGCCAGGACCTGACGCTGAGCGGGGGACTGGGTGTTTGACAGCGGGTTCCAGAGCTCTGCCAGGGAGGTGGCTGGGCCCAGCCTCTGGGCTCATGGGTTCTCCTCCCAGTTCACAGCTTTCAGTCCCTTTCGCTCGTTTGCATAATCCGAGGCCACGGGTAATACTTTCCTTCTCTCATTAGGTTGGCTGGCTGCTGGCTCTGCAGCTGTCGTAGGGACTCACAGGGAAGGGGGACTCTGTCTTCTTCTGGATGATGTTTGTGATCATGTATTCGTGTGCTGTTTCATTTTCAAAAAACTAATGTCGGTGTTAAGGAATGAAGCTAAGGTTCTTTTTATTTTGTCTAAAGTTTTACATATGTCTCCTTTTCCCCCCATTGGATCCCCCACCCCCGAAGCTAAGATTCTTGAAGAGCAAATATGATGTTCAGTTTGTATCCATCAGAAGAGCTGCTATCTTCTCATGCTGCGCTACCACACTGAGCGTGCAGGTTAAATTCAAAACATAAAACCCACTTCTCAAGGACTAGTTCCTGCATCTAAACATGTTTAGACAGGCTTCAATTGTGTAACGGTGTTTATGGCCTTTTTTTCATTTTTAAGAAACATTATATACTTTTCTGGTCATCAGAAACATCTACTCCCTGAGCGGTGTCTATGCAGGGATATTAGTAGAACTATAAAGGGCTTTGTGATGTCTAATTATATAATGAGGAAATTGGTAAGCAGTGTGGTAACTAAAATTAATTTATTCCATTAAAGGAGCTAATATACATTTAAAAACAAAAACCTTCAGGAAAAGCCTGTTTAATCTTGAAATCAAAGGATGTTTTTGGTTAACACAACAGGAAGGAGGACATATACCAATCTCAGGTTCTTTTATTCACGCCTAGGTAGTAAACAGCGGAGGGAGCCATTAAAATGTAGCCTGGAAAAATGGGGAGATCCAAGTGATTACCTACATTTGCAAAACAATTCAGTATTATAACCTTGACCAACTTTTACACTTCATGTACTTGGGTTACTCCTCCAGGTTGTAAAATACCAGTCTGTGGAATAGCTTGTATATGGAATGCCAGGGTCCTTTTGAATGAACTAATAGGTCTTGCTGATCATCTTAACACATTCTACAATATTACAGAGTTAAAATGTAATATTTATTAATAGACGGAAAATATAAAATTTAATATCTGGGCAACGGAGACCTTTAAACCTACTTTAAAAGTCTAATCTTGACATCTCTGACACTATTTTTTTTGTCTTTGTTATGTAGATAGAATTATGGCTATTCTACATTCCAAATGTTTTATTTATTAATTCCAAATTTTATTCTCTATAACGGACTTTTAAAATAAAAGGTGTGTGTGCTCTAGAGAGTGAAATTTGGAGTCACGGGCTAATTTATTCAGCATCAGTACATAGAAACCAGCCTTGATTAATTTAGAACTCTGAAAGGGGGCCGGTAAAAAAGGTTTTCAACGAAAATATCCTAATGCAGCAACCATTTAAATTAAATGTTTGTTAACATAACAGTGATGGCATTTTCTCCTCCTCCTCCTTGTGGTTTTGTCCAACTGGATGTTACAGTGGCAGTCGCACTGACTGTTAAGTGTTTAAATGATGACACCATTATGTGAAGTGATTTTGAAATGAGAGATTCCAGCCAAGAATTACATCTGCTCCCATCTCCCTCACATCATACTCGCTGGCAGTGCAGATTATGATTGATTTGTTTGTGACAGATTGCAGGAAACAGTCATTGATTTTTCAATATTTTACCTTAAAATTATTTACAGTTGTAACCATGGGGAGGTATTTCCATGGGCTGTCAGCCCCTGAAAGACTAGGATAATATTCCCTGCTCTCTGACAAGACAAATTACCTGTAATGAGTGCAGTAGCTGAAGGGTATACTTTTATTTTAAAATATGTCAATAACCCCAGTGACTAAACGAATATTGATTTAGCATAATGAAGCCTGAGTAATGTGAAAATGAGCTTTTTCAAGGAGCAGGGGAGAGACTTGCTCTCTGGCTGGATGGAAGAATCTTTCCATTCTTTGCAACCAGCTCCTGGAGATAAGGGGCTTTATATGCAAACCACCAGGAATGGTAGGGCTGCTTGTGAAAGGCAGGGCCCCCATATTGTGCCCTGGCTTTAATCGCGTCTTTTTCAGATCTCATTTGGAGTCTTACTCTTCGTCACAGGATGGCTCCTGATTTGCTTGATCTGATCTCTGACCCACGTAATATTTTTACAATTTCGACATATTTTGCATTAGAACCCCCGGTAATGAATATTAAAATATAACTATATGTACAATCATGTGTAGGTGACATAATCATTATCTTCAGACATTTCTAATGGGTTATTGTAGTATTTAATGTGCCGTATTTTATGGTAGAATAATTCCCAGTCCCTGGACATCAGATTGCTTTCAGTGGGAATGAAGATTAATTTACTTAAGGCCTGCTATTGTGGGCACCAGTGCGTGTTTTCATTTTTGTCAGCCTTCTCCCCCTTTCTCAGAGGTAATTCTCACCTTTTTTATGGATTAAGATCTCAATAATAAGGCCCTTCAAGCAGGAATGATTGCAGAGAAGTACTTAGCTTTATTTTATGGTCCATCAAGGAGCCTGAAGGTTTTATGCCTGAATAAGCATCGTCATATCTAACTTGGTAAGAAGGAAATACGGCAAACGATGCCGGGAATACACAGCAGAAAAGTAACTATTTGAACAAGATGTCACACTGCTATTTCACGGGAACCTAGCGTAGTTTATGATAACCAATAATAATAACGTCTTATTAAAAGCAATAGGTAAAGTCCCTTTAGAAATTAAAAAGGAGTTAGGCTTCCAGGAACACGCAGATCTCTTTGTGAGCGCGAGTTCGCCTGTGCCATCGGCATTGGAAACGTTGCAATAAAATGAAAAGTATAAACATATCTTTTAATGAAAAGAGGGATCGGCTCTAGAACAAAAATTTATCATTTAATTTACCCCCCCCCAAGTATTTGCCTAAGGGTGGGACACAGATGATCTTTGTTACTCGTCTTAGTTGTGTCCTGCAGTAAACGACGAGAGGCTTTATAAAACCAGTTCCATGGTTTCAAGTGCTGTAAGATTTCATTTCTCCATCACCCCGCCCCCCAAATTCTTTCCCTGTTTCTACATAAGAACCTTTGAAAATAGAAATCTGAGGGATGTACCACCATCGTTTATAAAACCGGTAGTCCAAATTCTTCAACCATTAATTTGGTTTATAGTTTTCTAAGTTGATATAGTATCTACAGAACTTATCTATGGATGAGGCACATGTACAGCTTATGCCTTCTAGGGAAAAAGGGTATAGATTTTTTAAGTATTTTAAATAAAGCATAGTTTCTTCAGATGAATCTATGCCAAGGAAAACATCTATATTGTTGTTTAGTTTATTTTGGAGTAAAATAATAAATATGTCATAGTCAGTATACCTTGACCCCATTATTGAGTTTCAACCTGTGTGTTCATGTCATAGTACATGTGTGGAACGATTTTGCATTTCCTCTCTCCCTTAAAGACAAATAAACTGCCTTTGTTGGTATCCTTTAAGGTAAAACTATGTAAAGTGTTTTCAAACCATGCAAGTCATTGCCTCGGGTTGGTTAAAACATTTACTTTTTGAAAAGGAGGAAATACCCCGTTTGTAAAATATTTCTTGTAGTTGTACCTCTTAAGATAAACAGTTTACTTTGCTATGGTACATACCAATCTACTTCATTAATTTTTTTCCCAGAATTCATTTTACCATGTTTGGTCAGACCTCTCATGATAAATTAATATAGAACAAATTAGCATATAATTTTATTTTCCATGTGGCCTCAGCTAGTTGCAGAATTATGCTACCACTATGGGGGGGGGGCAATTGATAGTTTATGTAGACTATAAAGTCTTTGCAAATGCTCAGTGCCTCCTGGCTAATGTATTGTCAAATGTGTTTTCAAGTAAGCAGTTAGAAGAAAAACTCACTCCTGGTTCTGAGTTATTAGAATGCCTCCTAAGGTAGCATTTTTAATTAGTGTGCATAATTGATGACTGATTTATCTTCTGAGCATAAAGCAGCAGGGCAGAGTCCAGTGCAGTTGGAGAAGTGTAAGATCTTAGGGATTGGTGGTGACAGCGGTCATGACAACTAAATGGCTTATTCTCTCCCTGAGATCCAGCGATCGGTCTGAAACTTCCTGTGCTCCGTGCAACGTAGATGCAAAGGACGTGGAAGAATCCAGTGCTCGAGTGGTTTAAATACGCGTTGGATGTTGCTATTTATAGACGCCAGTATTTTTCCAATTACAATTCTCAGTTGTCATTCAGAAGACTAGGCGCTTCTTGATCATCAACTTTAAATGCCTAGTATGAGAATACTACCAAACATTTTCTGTTTTAATCAAAATATAGAAAAAAATCAGTTTTATATGTTGACTTTTTTTTTCTAAAATGTCCTTATTGGGTGGCATGAATGTTTACACCTGGAAAGGTGGTCTCCGGGAAGACCCCTGCTCTGCCACGGAGCTTCTCCGGGATCCAGCATCATTAGAGCAGGTTACCGTCACTGTGTAATGTGACCGTGTGATATTTGGGGGAGGAAAAAGCCTTGACAAGTATATGTATATTTTAATTCTTTATATTCAGTGCCTCTGGAATAGAACACTTTCTCCTCAACCAATCTATTAGCTCAAAACTCACAAGAAACAGTCGCCTTAGCTGGCAGAGCATGTGCGGCGTGTTTAAATATTTGATTTCTGTACAGAAGGTTGCCATCCAGTTTCCACGGACTCCTTACGTTGGAGGAGACTGAATACTGGGGAGGTGCCCTGCCATGGGGGAGTTCCTGCTTGTGGCCTCTGCGGTGGCTGTGGAGGACGGGAGGGGAGCCCCCCCCCCCCCCCCGTGGCCGGCAGGCCTGGGCGCACGGTGAAGGGGAAGGCGTGTGGCTGGCCAGAGGCCGCCCTCAGCCAGGGACCTGGGGAGGTTCGCAGAGGCTGGGGCCACTTGTGCAAACTACATGTGCGTTGCACTCTTGTGAGCAACCCAGTTTGTACTTCATCCACTTCTCCAGTTGTTACTAGGAATCAGAGCGCCATGTGATGGATCCTGAAGCTCAGGTCGCAATATGGCAGCCAGTTCACTAGGCTAGAGTGTTTATATGTTATTTTTATTTTGAATTAAACTCTGTAGTTGGAGATAATTATAGATTTCACATGCAGTTGTATTGAACAATGGAGAGATCCCCTGTACCCTTTCCCCAGTTTCCCCCAATAGTGACATCTTACAATAGATCATGCAATATCGCAACCTGGACATCGACACCAGGTAGAACATCTCCATCGCCTCAAGCATTCCTCATATCCCCCTGACATCCGTACTCACTCCTTTCCAACCCCCCTGCCTCGCCCTAGCAACAGCTAGTCCGTGCTCCAGTTCTATAATTTTGTCTTTCCAAGAATGTCACATAAGCCCTAACCGGTTTGACTCAGTGGATAGAGCGCCGGCCTGTGGACTGAAGGGTCCCAGGTTCGATTCTGGTCAAGGGCATGTACCTTGGTTGCGGGCACATCCCCAGTGGGGAGATGTGCAGGAGGCAGCTGATTGATGTTTCTCTCTCATCCATGTTTCTAACTCTCTATCCCTCTCCCTTCCTCTTTGTAAAAAATCAATAACATATATTTAAAGAAAAAGGATGTCACATAAATGGCATCATATAGTGTGTAATCTTTTGGGATTAATTTTCTTGAGATTCCACTTGCAGATATCAGTCGTTTGTTCTTTATATTTGGGCAGTATCCCATGGTATGACCAGCCCATGGTTGGTGTAACCACTCACCAGTTGGGACAGGGTTGTTCCCAGTTTTTGACTATTATAAATAAAACTGCTGTGAACGTTTGTGTATAGGTTTTTTTGTGTGAACATAAGTTTTCATTTTTTTTCTGGGATAAATGCCCAGGAGTGCGATTGTGGTTCATATAATTGCACAGAGCATTTCTTTTTGAGACTAGAATTGACGTTTTGTGTGTGGCAGGGAGGACGGAGGGCATCCACATTTTTGCAGTGTTTTTGCAGTAACTGGATTTGTTTAGGATTTTAAAACATGCAGACTATCATAAATAGCTTGTAGCCAGATATAAAAAAAATACAATTTTTCACAACATAGATGTTTTTTCTGATTTTTATAAAAATACTTCTTTAAAAATTGCTTTTTTCTTGGAGGTAAAGAATTCCTATGTAAGGGAAATAACAGTAGACATAGACTATAGAAAAGATGTTGCAAAGATGACAAGATACGTGGGGAAATTTGGGGGAAATTTCCCAAGTGTTAATAAAGACTTGACATTCGAGGATACATTGCGATAGTTTCTGAATTGGTGGACTCTAGGGTCATCTTTCCTGCCGTTTTTATTTGTAGAATTAATTAATTATCTTTAATTCACAAAGGTTGTGTTCAGTGCTGTTGCATTTAATGCTCATTTAATTCAACCCTATGCACTTAGTAGGCAAAAGAAATAAAGTATTTTCTTCCTCGTACATAGCCCCTAAAAATACAACTACGTTACAGGAGGTTTAACGGAAGAAACAGCTCTGTTCCAAATCCTGGAGGAAATGACCCTGTTACCTTGTACCTGCGGAGACATAGTGAGCGGGTACACAATCACGTGTGCTCTGTTTTCGGGGAGACCCACTGACAGGATATTCAAGGGTGATTTTACTCTGACTTCTCACCATAGAGATTGTCGTTAGAACTCTCATGGAGGAGGCAGCTCCATTCTTTAAAAAGAAACCTCGGCTGCGGTTAACCGGTCACAATGATCCTTCTAATACAGGTCAATATTATCAACCTTTAACTCGTGTGAGTGAGGCACTAGGCTCAGGGGACCCCCAGCTCTCAGTGCTTCCAACTACTATTTCATCTTTAGCCCATTACGGTAAAGACCACAGTGACATAAGTGACATAAAATCATAAAAAAATCCTTGCCCGTAAGAACGTCCCGGTAAAAGATAGAATAGACACATGGACTCTTTCTATACCAGCAGTCATTTACCCTGACGGTAAGGGAGCTATCGAAGCACCCCATTATCGGGCACTTCCAGGCGCTGGGAACCTGACGGTAAGGGAGCAGTCCCCCCACTGTCCTCTTTGCAGGGTCCTCAGAGGTCTTAGCTTGGGCAGTGGGGAGGGGAGAGGAAAAAGAAACGGAGATAGAGACCCACACGGGTGAGCTTTCTAGAAAGGGAGAACCTTTGGAATCCAGGAGAGAGAGTGGGGGAGCTGGCACTGCTTCTCAGAAAGCAGCAGGCCGGCCTTTTGAAGAGCGCATATGCCATAGGGAGGATGGGGAGGACTGCAGGTGGGAAGGGGGACCTGAGCCGGAGGGAGGGGCGTGCTTGTTGGAAGTGGGGTGCATCTGGTCTGGCTAGGAAGCATCGAAGGGATAGGTCACGGGCCCAGGGTATATTTAACAGCTTCCGACGTGTTAGAGAACTCACCAGAAATGAGGCTGATTGTTTTGGCATGCTTTTTTGGGGGGGAGGGGGGGAGTACTATTTGAATTTTAGATGTGGGTTTGAGTGAAAAAACAAATGGGTGCTCTTTCTCCTGAAAGTGGGGCTTGGACGTATCCTTTAGGTTATGAGGCTCGATCTGTTTGTGTGTGCGAAACAAAATATGATTTTCCTCTTTTTATATTTAACGACAAATATATTTTATACTTCTCTAGTATCTTAAATGCATAATCTGTAAGACTATAGTGCTTTATAAAATTTTAGTTTATTTTAGGCGTAAAATAACATTAGCACTTAAAGTCCTTTTGAAGAACTCCAAAGTTAAAACTGCAAGATGACATAGAGATAAAAAGTTGCACAAAGCAAACATTTGTGCGATCAGAGCTAGACCTGGTGGCCTTACTAAAAACTATTTTGAGCATCCTAAGCAAGTACAAGTATTTCTGTGCGTTTGTTTTAACTGTTCAAGGTAGTAAGAGAGCTAAGAGCCTTTTCTAAATATGCATCTAATTTTAAGTGGCTAAAATAGGAAGCTATAATATGACGGAGGCCCCTTTTGCTTGGGAACTTGGAAAAAGAAAGAGACAGGATCTATTATAGTTTCTTTAAATGTCTATGAATCATAGAGCGACCACGCTGGTAATAAAGACAGTATAATCAAGATAACTCAGGATTTTCTGTCTCATAATATTGATTCCCGCATCTCCAACTTGATGGCATTGCCAATGTGGGGGTCCAGTGAATTGTGTTTTGTGAAAGAGCTACATTAGGTCAGCAACTTAGACGTTCTGAGTAAATAGAATGACCTAGCATTGTGGAATCAGCTTGTAGTACTGTTTATGTAGCAGTTAAAAAAAAAAACAAGAAAGAAAGAAAAAAGAAAACAGTGCAATTTTAGACAGTTTTAAAAAAATTTTGCAAATATTGCAAATCATAGGTTGGTTACCAGTAGACTTCCTGACTCTGCCGTGATTGCTGTCCGCTCTGTATATTCTTTTAAGATGCCAGGCACTTTATAATTTTGTCTATAATTGTTTATATATATTTTCTCCACAAAATGCCCTTAGAACAACTTACTCCTAAATTTTCTTAACCCACTTGTCATCTTTAAACTCTGTGGATGAATATACTACAGTGTCTGTGGCAAGACACATTGGTCGTCTATTTTATTTTTTTTTCCAGGAGCCTTCCTATTCGAAATACCTTTTAGACTCAATGCATAAAAACAGCAGGCCGCATCCGCCTGCCGGTGGGCTTGCGAAGCTGGGGAAGACTTGCTTTTCCACACGAAGAGACTGAGTCCCCGGCAGAGGAAAGGACTTGCTAGTGGGTGATAATGAGGATCTTTTGACTCCAAAGCACCTGCTGCCAACTTGAAGGTGCCTGTCCCCAATTCTGGAAATTCCGTTTGCAGATACTTGTAGCACAACCCTATTCTTCGGCATATTTTACTCTAATATTTTACGTATGGCAGAAAGAAAGGCCTGCTGTCATCTCTCCATGTCATATACACGTGTTGGCACTGAACATAGGTGCAAGTAGCATATTCAAGTGTGTTAATCTCAGAACTGAATTGTAACCCATAGACTGTTCCATTTGCTCATTACCATTTGAGCATACCTACTGATCACCCCTCCTTTATCTGCTCTGCGCCTCGTTCTTTCTTTTGCCCTCCACAACATTTCGTCTTGGTACGTGGCACCACTCTTGCCCTAGTTACCAAATTGGGTCAGTGTTACTCTCAGAGCTTCTCACAGGCCACGTGAGTTCTACCTTCTAGAACCTCCCAAATCACACACCTTGGCCTGTTCGCAAGAGATACTTGGATATACAAGGTGGAGGAAACAAAGTCTTTGTACCTGAAAGGCCACAGCCCACAGTGCAGCAATAAGTGGGGTCCATGGAGTGTGATAAGCCACAGACTTTTAAAAAATAGTCTTTATTTTTAAAGCAGTTTTGGGTTCACAGTAAAACAGCAGAAAGTGCAGAGATTTTCCATATACCTCATGCCCCACACATGCTAACTTCCTCACTACCAACATCCCCAACCAGCATGGCGCATTTGTGACAGTTGATGAACCTACACTGACACATCGTTGTCACTCAAAGTCCGAAGTCTCCGTCAGTTTTCACTCTTGGTATTGTACATCCCATGAGTTTGGACAAATGTATAATGACATGTATCCACCATTAGAGTATCATAAAGAATAGTTGTGCTCTAAAAGTCCTTTATTTTCTGCCTATTTATCCCTCCCTGCCCACAAACTGTTGGCAACCAGTGATACTTTTATCTTTCTCCATAGTTTTACCGTTTCTAGAATGCCATATAATTGGAATCACACGGTGTGTAGCCTTGTTCAGATTAGATTCTTTCACTTAGTAATATGCATTTAAAATTCCTCCATGTCTTGTCATGGCTTGATAGTCTATTTCTTTTTAGGGCTGAATAATGTTCCATTTATCCATTCACCTAATGATGGACATCTTGGTTGCTTCCAAGTCTTAACAATCTATAATAATAAAAGGGTAATATGCTAATTAGACCAGATAGCCGAATGACCTTCCAGATGTCCTTCCAGATGAAGCCCTGGCTGCGAGGGCCAAGGCAAGCTGCCACAGCTGCAAAGGCCGAGCCCCTTGCACAAATTTCGTGCATCGGGCCTCCAGTTATCAATAAAGCTGCTATAAACAGGTTTTTGTGTGGGTAAAAGTTTTCAACTCATTTGGGTAATAAACCAAGAAGCATGGTAGATTGCCGGATCATATAGACTTTGTTGTTCAGATATTCAATACACATGATTACCTATTTCTTTGTTTCTTTTTATCAGTCGAGAGAGGTGTTAGAATCTCCCACTGTGAGTGGGTTTATCACATAAGCCTTTATTTATTTCTTTACCTATGCTCATGCTTTCTTTATGTAGAGATGAGTTTCTGAATTATATCATTTTTCTTCTCTCTAAAGAACTTTTAACATTTCTTGTAAGACAGGTCTATCAACAAATTCTCTCAATTTTTGTTTTTCTAAGAAAGTCTTTATTTCTCCTTCATTTTTGAAGGATAAAATTTTAGGGTACAGAATTCTAGATTGGTAAGTTTTTCTCTTTCAACTCAAGTATTTCACTCCATTCTGCTTGCATGATTCTAAGAAGTCAGATGTAATTTTTATCTTGATTCCTCTGGTTTCTTTTAGGATTTTAAAAAATCTTTATCTCTGCTTTTCTGCAATTTAAATATGATATGCCTACATTAGTTTTTGTGCTCTTTTTTTGGCATTTACCCTTCTTGTTGTTTTCAGTTTCCTGGATCTGTGGTTTTGTATCTGACATTAATTTGAGGAAATTCTCTGTCATTATTGCTTCAAATATTCTGTTCCTTTCTTCTACTTCTGGTATTCTCATTATGCATATGTACAATTTTTGTATTTATCCCACAGTTCTTAGATAGGCTGTTCTTTTTTCCCCCCAGTCTTTTTTTTTTTTATCCTTTTCATCATCAGAGGTTTCTACTGAGATATCTTCAAGCTCAGAGATTCTTTCCTCAACCAGTGTCTAGTTTACTAATAAGCCCATCAAAGGCATCCTTAATTTCTGTCACAGTGTTCGTGATCTCTAGCATCTTTATTTTTTCTTAGAATTTCTATCTCTCTGCTAACATTGCCCATCTGTTCTTGCATGCTGTCTACTTTATCCGTTAGACTTCTCATCATGTAATCATAGTTGTTGTAAATTCCTGGTCTGAGAATTTTCCAGCATCCCTGTCGTATCTGAATCTGGTTCTGAATCTTGCCCTGTCTCTTCAGACTCTGTTTTTCGCCTCTTAGTATGTCTTCAAGCTTTTTCTTGGTAGCCAGACATGATGTCCCGTGTGAAAGGAACTGTTATAAGTAGGCCTTTAGTTATGTGGTGACAGGGAGGCATGCCTTAGCCTTATGATTGCGTCTCAGACTTCTGGTGAGCCTGGGCCTCTTGCCTGAACTTCAGAAGCGCTTCTCTGGCACCCCCACTCCCCGCTTCGGTGGGACAGGGTGGCTGATGGGGGGCCTGTGCCCCTCCTCTGTGTGGAAGGCTGGAGCCAGCTAGGAGTGGCCGTTTCTCTTCCCCCAGGCCACTGGGGTTCGACACAACCCCCGCAGGCAAGGTGCTGTTAAAATAGTTTCTCCCCAGAGTGTATCCTGCTGAGAAGGACAGAATGCGCTGGGCCTTTTTAAAGGATTCCTTTTCCTCTCCACCTGCCTGGAGCTCGGGGGGGATTTTTCTCTGCTCTTCACTGTGAGAAGCTGGCTGAACTCCTGGGGGCGGGGAACTCACAAAAGTGTGGGGACCCCCTAGGACTGCATCCCCTGGAGCCGTGGTCGGCAAACTGCGGCTCGCAAGCCACATGCGGCTCTTTGGCCCCTTGAGTATGGCTCTTCCTAAGCCTTAGGAGCACCCTAATTAAGTTAATAACAATGTACCTACCTATGTAGTTTAAGTTTAAAAAATGTGGCTCTCAAAAGAAATTTCAGTCGTTGTACTGTTGATATTTGGCTCTGTTGACTAATGAGTTTGCCGACCACTGCCCTGGAGTATTTTACTCTCAGAGCTGTCCACACGGAGCCTCCAGCAATCCCTCAATTACAGTGTATGCTCTCCTACCCGGGCACTGGTCCCCGTGCAGCTAACTTGGGAGTCTCGGTCCGCACCTGTCTGTCTCTCCAACTGGGGAGACAGCGGTTTGCCCTGTGGCCTCCTCTCACCCATCTAAACCGGTTTGTTGATTTTTCAGTTTGCTCCCCTTGCCACTAGCTGTTAGGGTGG
The DNA here is from genome assembly GCF_000147115.1 of Myotis lucifugus. Lineage (NCBI taxonomy): Eukaryota > Metazoa > Chordata > Mammalia > Chiroptera > Vespertilionidae > Myotis > Myotis lucifugus. The sequence continues at coordinate 475,294 of NW_005871507.1, forward strand.
GGCCATGGGGACTGACTTCCCAGCTCCTCACCTGTCAGACCAGAAACTGGAAGTCCACAAACCGGTTTGTTTTTTTAAATCAGCCCCTGACAAGATAAATACCCCAAATAAGAGAAAGCATTTGGAAACTCGAATAGCAATTTTAGGTTTCCGTGATGTCCAGGTACCTGAGTTTGTACTTTACAAAACGATTGGTCCCCGGAAATTGGAATTTGGAAACAAAGCAAAACAACAAACACTTGGTCCTTCACTGCAGCTGGACGGAGAAGCGTGGGACTAGGAGGCAGTCAAGAAATGAGCATTTGGGGAGGGAACGGTACCATTTTTTTTCTTTGTTTATTTTATTTTATTTTTTTATTGGCTAAAGTTTTACATATGTCTCCTGTTTCCCCAATTGACCAACCCCGGCAACGCCTCCCCCCGCCCCAGTGTCTGTGTCCATTGGTTATGCTCATATGCATGCATACAAGCCCTTTGGTTGCTCTCTACCCTCCTCCCCTGCCATTTGTCTCTAGATCGATCTATTCTTGGTCATCAAATTATGTTGCTCATTATATCCCACATATGAGTGAGATCATGTGATATTTATCTTTCTCCGACTGGCTTTTTTCACTTAGCACAATGCTCTCCAGTTCCATCCATGCTGTTGCAAATGGTAAAAGTTTCTTCTTTTTTACAGTGGCATAGTATTGTAATTTTCTTTATGAGACCGCAGGTGAGTTCCCCCAAGAGAGAAGCTCCAACTGCCTGGAGTGCATGGGGAAGGATGACTAGGGGTGTTCAGAGCCGACGTGGTGGGCAGGCAGAGCAGCAGGTGGGATTGCAAAGACCTCTCTGCCCCATCTCCCTGGCCCCTGCGGTCAGAACCATCTTCCTAAAATAGAGATCTGATCAAATCACAGCCTGTTTAAACCCTTTAGTGACACCCTTCTGCCTGACACTTCCCAGCTTTGCGGCACCATTCCCGGGGCCACTCACCACCTGATTGGAGGACCCTCCAGCTCCATTCCTACCGCCCCAGCCGCCCTGGGCCCTTCTCTCTGGGCAGCTGGTTTAACTAGAGACCCCGGCACACGCTGCCGCCTCCACACCCGCGTGCGTCTCCTGCCTCTCCTGTTTGGAAGGCCTTCCCTCCTCTCACCCTCTCCTGGCAAAACTGCCCAGTTCCTTTAGCATCGCCTTCCTTGAGGCTTTCCTGTCCTTAAAGACACAGGTGGCAGGCCCAGACGCTCAGCCAGTGTTGCGTGAGCGCGGAGCCAGGGATGGAACCTACACTCGGTCACACCCCTGACCACCCAGGGCCCTGCGTCTTCCCTGGGCATCTCACACCTGGAAGGAGGAGGGTGTGTTTCCGCCTGGAGGTAGAGTCGTTACCAAGTGACACTGAAACCGCATCTGGGCATCACAGGATTGGGGGAGAGGCTAGGGGTAAGGGGAAGTGGCTCCCCAGGTTAGAGGCAGATTCCCGGGGTCCCCATCCTGCTCAGAGAGAGACCCACAAAAGCAGGGCTTGGCGAACTTCTTTAAAGGGCCGTGGAGTGAGTATTTTCGGCTTTGTGGGCCAGACAATGTCACCGCGACTCAGGAGCCGCCATAGACAAGTGGGTGTGGCCGCGTCCCAGTGACATCCTTAGAAAAGTGTTATGAAAACATTTACGAACACAGGCCGCAGGCTGGATTTAGCCCACAGGCCGTCGTTTGCCAAACCCTGCTCACAGGAGAGAGAATGTCTCCCTTCTGCCCCGTCTCTAAATAGCCTCTCAGAGGCCTTGCTAAGTTTACCTTTAGAGTTTCTAAATCCCTGGGTTTTTCCCTCTAAAATAGCATAAACAGTGAGCGATCACAGCCTGGGGGGCGGGGACCAGCAAAGGTTACTAATATCTCTGAGTTAATAGAATGATAGAAAGTATAGCAATGCATGCGTTAGGCCGATAGTTATGATAGCCACACTCGCCTCTGAAATGCCCAAACCGAATAGCCATGTAAACGAAAACCTAAAGCAGCAGGGTGACTAAAACCCTGACCCAGTCGGCACAGGGAGGGCGAAGCAGGCTTGCTAACGCGTAAAGACTTTGTCAGCTCCCTCTGCCCAAGGGCTCCCCGGAGCTCACCCTGCCACCCTGTCTCTCCAAAGCCACAAATCGGGGCATCTTTTGTCAGCCTCACCTAGGAGTGAGGCTGGGGCCAGGGGACGTGTGAGGCGGGACTCTGACCGTGTCCTTGTCATCTCCTGGTGCTGTGCTGAGTGTCTTCAGATCAGCACCGTCTCCGACTCTGGGAGCGACCAGAACTGGACCGGGCCACCCAGCAGCTTTGCTCCAGACGCAGACAAAGTTGACGTGTGCTTTGTAGCCATCAGTGGAGTGCTGCCCTTTAAAATCTCAAACTCTCCTCTTTCCCCTTCCTTATGTCTTACCTGTCTAGCCAGCACCCCCACACACCCCACACACACCCGGAAAAGTGGGTGTTCTTCCTGGTATCTCGCATCCTCTATTTCTATAACTTCCAAACCACTTAGAAGTTATATTCTAAGTCAACAGCAATTGGTTGAGCGCCTACTATGTGTTTATGATATGAGATCAAATAAGAATGGGCTAGAATATGACTTGATCATCACACAGATGCATGAGCTAGGTTTGCTTTCCTATAATTATTTAGATTTTATCAAAAGAGTTTAAGTTATCAGTTTTAAACTGCTTTACTCACCATTTACCTTTGGGCACTTAGCTTTTTATTTTGAAGGTGCATTTTGAGTAAATGTATCATAATTTTGAAGAGGACTAGTTTTAGTTTATTCTAATGTCATGTTCTTTTATACTTGGATTATTTACTATGGGTTTGGTCATTGACCTAATTTACTTGTCATTTTATGACACATATTTTCAGTGGAGACGCTTAGGCTAAGCTATATTTATGTATACCACAGTACATTAACCATAAAACTATCTAACTACAGTAAAACCACAATAATCTGGAACCCTCAGGGAGTGGGTTATTCAGGATAGCCAAGTTTTTAAGAATAACATTGACTATTTGTGATGGAAACCTATTTAAACGGTATCATAACTTTCCCTTTTATCTTGAAAATAGTAGGCCATCTCATTGAATTTTGATAATAACTCACAGTCACCAGTAAGAATTGACTCTATAACTCAGCTCTCATTATAGACTTAGGTGTTTTGTTTTAGTTTTTTAATTTTCATTGGCATTTCTTAAAACAGTTCTGTTTCTTCAGTTGCTGTCATTTACATTCTCACTGGCTCCAGCTGTAGTCCTCCCTCTGCCCTTCAGATTGCTTCTTTTTGCTTCTGTGGACTTGGAGACCAGGTAATAGAGCTTATTAGAATACAGGCTGGGGCAAAAGTAGGCCTCCAATTGTTCACATGGAAAATAATACAATAATCTATCTATATAAAAGCCTAAGCGACCGTTAAGACTGGTCATCAGGTCGACCAGTTGCTATGATGTGCATTGACCACCAGGAGGCAGATGCTCAATGCAGGAGCTGCCCTCTGGTAGCCAGTGTGCTCCCACAGCGAGAGCACTGCTCAGCCAGAAGCCAGGCTCATGCCTGGCGAGCGCAGCTGCAGCGGTGGGAGCCTCTCCCACTACCATGGCAGTGCTACCGAGCAGCAGCGGAGGCAGGCACAGTGGGTAGGGATGAGATGAGCGGCAGCTCGGGCCCCTCCTCCTCCCTGGCCGCCTGCCACTTCGTGCACTGCTACATCCCTCGGGGGATGTCGGACTGCTAGTTCGGCCCAGCTGAGGGGTCCCGGATTGCGAGAGGGCACAGGCCAGGCTGAGGGACCCACTGGTGCACGAATCTGTGCACCGGGCCTCTAGTTAATAAATAAGAATGCAAGAATAAACTTTGTGTTTCGCATACTCACAATGGTAAACCTATTGTTTTGGAATAAATTATGATTCATTTCTGAATACAAACAATATCTGTACCACATATATCCAAAGCATAGGTTTCCTTTACTTTTACTTTTAGATTTTAGAATATAACTGTCCTTTGGGCTGGAAAAAAATAGTCTGTGGCAAAAATAATTTGCAAACTGGATTTAATATTTCTTATAACCACTTTATGGCTTTTTGTATTAATATTTTTATTGATAAGGTCATATTAAGCCACTGATTTTGAAAGCCTATTAAGATATTACATTCCATATAGAGCAAGATTTAAATAAACTTATAGATGAATATTTTGATTTGTGTGTGTGTATTTGCTTCTTGAGAAGTCAACCCAACCCAAAATTCTAAAATGTTCTCGTTATTCAGTTTGGTTTTCAAAGTCAGAAGTTCAGGCTGACTTGCTCATATTAACAGACTCGCACGATCAAGTTAATCCTCTAATTAGGAGACATTTCTCAAAGATGTTACTAAAAACCTTAGAAACACTAAAGGTTTAAGTCCTGAAAATTGGTGTGGAGATACATTTTCCTGTTATTTCTGCCCTCTCTCCCAGAGTGACTGGTTTCACTTCCTGTGCCTTATTCCCTGAGCCGTACTGCTTTTGCCGAGATTCCTGAGGCAGTGAAACCTGTTTAGGGGATCATCTTGGTTAGGAAGACAGCTGCCCGAAAGGCATTCCGTTTCTGAGCGTGGCTTTCAGATTATGGCCAATGGAGGCTCGGAGCTGTAGAACACCTGTCAGAGACGCTTTTTTTTCTACAAGGAGATGGTGTCTTTCATCAGATTTCATTGCACTTCAGGAAAAGATTCATTTTAAAATGTGGGTAAAGTGGCATCTGCTCTTAGGATTCATCCTCACCCTCCTTTTCAAGGGGGAAGCCAGTTTAGAGCTTATTTATGACATGGTTCTGTGGTCGAGGGAGAACCTGCAGCGAAGTGCTTCCAAAGGAAGGACTTTCCCAGATGTTTGGTTTGTCACTTTCTGTTGCGAAAGAAATCTAAAAATTTAATTGTGAACTTTTTACCTGAATATAATCAACGGTAGGAATTCTTGCGGCAGACTTAAAGTGTTTAAGCTAACATTGTGCACGCACGTCATGAATGAAACCTGCGAAACTTTCCTGTTGAAATCTGTGGCATTTATCTGTGAACAATGGAGGGGATTATTGATGCTGACTGGTGTTTAGAGAAACTGCTCTCAACTTTCAACTCGGCGCTCATTAGAAGCACCGTAAAGTACATACGACACAGGTACTTTCCCACATCTGCAAACTACATTGAGGAGAACTGTTAGAGGACAAACTTCATTTCGCAGACGGTAACTTCACGGTGTAACAGCACGCAGACCGGAATATCAGTTAATTTTCAAAACATTTTATTCCACACCAATTAGCTCGGGTCCTGGAGGGCAAAATGACAAGAGGTTACTCGTTCGCTATGTATTTAGTTAATTGAAAATCGCTCAGATTGCTTTTACAGTTGTTATTAAAAAGTAGAATCAGTGTTGCCAGTGCTCAACCATAATTGGAACCCCGGGGAATTAAATATTTAGCATTAGTAATGTAACAGCACTTAGGACACAAATTTCTATTTTCGTAATGAAAGCTATACACTGTGAGTGCAAGCGGCTGAAACGACAGCTGTGACAAGTGAAACGGCCTGGGATATTTCAATAAGACACCTCATTGGACAGCGAGTCTCACCACATTACTCGTTGGTAAGAGATCTGCAAGTTTAATTCCCAGTAGAAGCCCGTTACCCAAGTATTTAGATTTCTAATTGCATGCAGGATGAACAGTTGGGCAAATGTCTTGCCTTAAGTGGCTGAAATGTATAGTGCTTTCCAAATAATCCTCTATAAGTTCATGCCTTTGTCAATTTAAAAATAGCGGCACTGTCAGGGAAGAAAGTTCTTGTTTGTTTTAAGTTTAATTACAGCTTAAGCATAAATGCGTTCAGCGTTACAATGAGGAGCGTTGGATATGGGGCTCTAACGAGCTGCAGGGGTAGACGGCTGGAGACCCTAAGGGATTCCCTCCGTAAATTAACTGGATAAAAGCACTTGGTTAGGATATACTGGTAGTTGATGGCTGAGCTGTTCTTAAAACCCAGTTATAGAGCTGTCTCTCACTCCTGTTTTCATTCTAAACAGCCCTGCCGAGGCTCTAACAGCCGCCTGTTACAACTGTTCAGCTTGTCAAAATGTATTATATTACCCCACTAATAAACAGTATGAAAGGGTATTTGACTTCATTTCTCGTGTTCAGAGGGGATCAGGTTGATCAACACAACTGGCTTAGGTTGGCCTTATTTTAATTTGTTTATGTCATCTAAGTAATATGGAAGGGCCATGATTTGAATTTTTAAAACGTTCTTTCTCTTGGGGATGTAAAACTTACGAAATAGTATGAACAATGGGAACAGTTAATGGAGGCTATGTATTGTCATCTTTGTCCTGGGAAGATGGATGACTTTGACATTCTTAGCCCGCACTCAAAGTATTTGGAAAACCATAGCTAAACAGACATTCTTCAAAGCATAACTTAGGCTAATTCCTTTACCAATCGTTCTCTCTTTCCTTGGAAGAAAACACTTGCAGAACAAATTGACTTCATAATTCTCTTTTGCTCACCATTGTTTCTGTGTCAGTTTTGTGGGAATTTATTCTAACTGATCAAGATTTCCTTTCTGTTTTGTCATTTTTTTGAACAATACACGCGTACATGAATAGAGAAAAGAAAACTGTAGATGTTTATTTGATAAACTCTCCCTTTTACCCTGCTGCTCCATCCCACTTTCCTTTACTAACAATTTGATGAGACCAAACGTTTGTAACATTTTTGTGCGTATCATACAGCTACATATGTGCAGACATTAAATGCATATAGCATATTGAAAGATCATGCTTTGGATCATTCCCTAGAAGCGCGTGACTTGCTTTCCCCCCTACCTAATTTATCATAGATATCTTCCTATATTGGTGCCCAGATCTTTCTCATTCTTTTTTTTAAAAAAAATATATTTTATTGATTTTTTACAGAGAGGAAGGGACAGGGATAGAGAGTTAGAAACATCGATGAGAGAGAAACATCAATCAGCTGCCTCCTGCACGCCTCCCACTGGGGCTGTGCCTGCAACCAAGGCACATGCCCTTGACTGGAATCGAACCTGGGACCCTTCAGTCCGCAGGCCGGTGCTCTATCCACTGAGCCAAACCGGTTAGGGCCTTCCTCATTCTTTTTAATAGCTAATTGTCATTCCAAATTTTGGAGATAAAAATTAATTTCTCTGTTGCTTACTGATGTCATTTAAAGTCATCTCTAATTTTTTGCTGTGGTGAAGAAATGTTACAATGAACTTCTGAGTGTGCCTATGTGTGTGTGTTTTCAGCATGTATGTGTGCATTTTTGTGCACATGTCATAATAATATATGGAACTAACATTTATAGAGTGACTCCTTTGTGCCGGGCAATATCCAAAGCACTCTACATGTATGTGTGGTGTGAAGAAAAGGTCAACCCTTTTATTTTCCAGTAATGCCCACAGATTCATTTTGCAGATTGTCCATTTTTTGTCTCCATGGTTTGAAACATAATCTTTGTCACATGTGATACCCTCCCCATACATGCCATGTCTTTAGAATATTCCATTTGTCTAATCCTACAGTGTCACACTTGTTTGCCTTATAGCATAAATGCAAATTTAAATCTTTAAAATTAAAAAGAACCTACAAAATACTCTTAATCTCAAATTATAAAGCGTGAGAAATTTATATTAACAAACAGCAATAGTTTAGAAGCATAGAAAGTTGCAGTAAGCAGGGATGACCATGTCTTAATTCCTGTGAATAACCTCCATTCCTCGGAGAAGGAAATTCGGGGTGCAGGTGGGATTAAAGTCACCAATCAGTTGACCTTAAAATAGGGAGATGAACCCGGATGAGCCAGGTAGGCCCAGTGCAATCACAGATGTGCAAGAGGGGGCAGGAGAGCCAGAGCGAGGCCACGGGAGAGCCCACTGAGCCTGCTCTCGCTGGCCTTGCAGCCAGGGAACGGAGGCCTGCGCCGAGGGTTGCGGCCACCACTGGTCACCGGACAAGGCGAGAGACAGATTCTCCCCTGCGGCCCGGAGGGATCAGAGCTCTGCGGACACCCTGACTGTTGCCCAGTGAGACCCAATGTGGACTTCTGACCGAGAGGACTGGAAGGTAATCATTGTTTGTTGTTGAAATTGTCACGTTTGTGGCCATTTATTATGGCAGCGATGAAACATGAATGCAAAGGCGAAAGGTAAACATTTCCCAATTTCTGCTGCCCTCTCTAGACCCCTAGCCCAGGTCCAGCCCCGGCAGGTTGTAACTCTGCACAGTGGTGGGGTGTTTCCTCTGTGGGGGGACGGTCATCTGTAGAACTGTGACTGCGGAGGTTTTTATAGTATGTTTTGCTATCTGTTAAGTCCTCTTTCTTTTTCTTCTAAAGAAATTTTAAGTTTTCACGCATTTGCTTTTTCAGATGAACATTTGACTCAGTTGCGTTTCTTATTTATTGGTGTTTGTGTGTTTGTTTGTTTTATACATAGCTAAAGAATGGAGCCACCTTGAGCAATCTATTGAGATTTCCTTTGTAGTCACCGTTAACTTTTGTAAACATTCCCTGTATGCTTAAAAAGAAAATGTATTTCCTCCTTCGGAAAATTGCTTGCTAATTGTGTTTCCCAATACTCAATACCTTATTTTCATATACAGTAGGGCCGTACTTCACCTGTCGGTTTCTGAGAACTGTGGCTTTCAGAAGTCCTCTCGGATTTTCAATAATTTGTTTGTAGATTGTGATGCTTTGTTTTTTCGTGGAGTAAAGGTTTTGTTTTACTGTCTCTTCCTGGTGGGTTTTGCCGTTACTTGGTCTCTTCCTCCAGGCTTCAGCCTAACTCGCCCCTCCTGAGAGGGGCCCTCCTGGTTCTCCAGTTCCTCTGTCGTTCTCACCTCGCCTGCTCTCTAGGCTGCAGGCTCCCTTCCCCACCACTCTTCACTCCAAGCCTGGCACCTGCTTCATAGATACCTGCAGCATGAACCAGACGAACCAAAGCTGGGCTCGGGGCTCCTAGACTGGAGGGAGTGGGGCGCTTTCCTGTACACGTGCTGCCCGGAGGAAGCCGCTGTCAGAGCACCTGTGTGGCCTTGAAATGGGCCGGATTCCTCCTCTTTATGGAGGACTGAGGTTGGGATCCGTGTGCAGAGGCCGATCCCGGCTGCTCCTTGGTCCCCCCACATCTGTGTTCCAGCTGTGCTGACGTCAGCCCTGTCCCTTTGGGAGCCAAGCGTGCAGATCAGCGCTCTGGGGTTGAAAGTTAATAATGTTAATCCGGGGAGCTCCCTTTGATGGAACATTCTCGAGGTGCCAGGCACCACGCTTCCTGTGTTAACTTGCACCATCTCACTTCATTCCCAGAAGGACGGGGAGTCCCTGTGATGCCCATTTTTACATGCGAGGAAACGGAGGCTCGGAGAAGACGGGTCCATGGGATTCAGGGATGAGAGAACGAGGACCTGTACCCGGTCTGCCTGACGCCGGAGCTTCTGCGGTGAAGTCATGCTCTTCGGGTTCCTGTGGTGCCTCCTCCCTCTCCACCCAGCCTCGCAGAATCACTGGCTGGAGCCCTGACCTCTCAGAGGAAGACACGATCACAGAGGCCACCTGTCCGGCCCGACACTGGTGGCCCTGAGGAGAGAGCGGGAGCCCGGCGCGGGCAGCCACCGATCATCTTGCAGTGGATCCCTCGCGTGGAGCAGTCGGACTCGCATCTGCAGCTCACAGGCAGAGAGGAGCAGGAGAGCTGGCCCGGGTCTGCTTTGGCAAATGCACACGGCCCTTCGTCCACGCATGGAGGAAGCCATCCTCTGGAGTAACTTAAATAAGCACAGCGCCTGGCCCGAGAAAGACACCGTGGGGGCCTCCTCGGACATATATTTCCTCTGACTTACGGTGAATGTGAAACACCTAATATTTTAGAGGCCAGCTTCCCCAATCCCCTGTGCCACCCGGCTTTGAGTTCAACGCAGCTCTCTGGCAGCCCGAGATTGCAGACTCGTGGGCCAGGGTGGAATAAACATCAGGGCGCGGTCCCAGGATTTACTGCCCCGTACACATTTTGGACTAAAATCACAAGACATTTCTCCCCACCCGCCCCCCAAGTTCATCTACCCTGTTCCTGGGGTTTGAAAGATTTGAGGGCGAGGGAAGTGCCATTGAAGCAAGTAGTAGATTTCACATCCTGGTGATGTTTGTGTAGCTGCCACATGTGGCCCAGTGTTAAGTAGCTGAACATTACTGCTCGCAGCCGCCAAAGTCAGCCCTCACCTCCTAGGGAGGTGACTTCAAACAGCATTTCAAGGGCGCAGAGGGGAGGAGACGAGAGGGGGTTACCGCTCAGGCTGCAGGAATTCACTCTCCCTGTCTGTGCTTTCTGCTTGTTAGAGCCATGCCGGAGCCGGAAGTGCAGAGGAATTTGAAGGGTGCCTTCAGATAAGGCGCTGGAAACCCTGATATTTGCATGAGAGCTGGCGTTCTCCTAGCAGCAACGTCTTTTAAAGCATAACTAAAGGTAATTTTCAGTTGGGAAGGTTCCCAGATCAGGAGTGCAAGGGATGCTGAATCAGGGAGGAGAAGCCTTGCCGTGAATAAAAGCTCACCTCTGCATTTCTCAGGACAAAAGCAGCCCCTTGGAGTGTCTCCCGCCGCACACCGGTTCTGCTGGGGCAGGCCGAGCTGCCTGAGGAGGCTGCTCACAAAGCAGGCGCAACTGGTCAGTGACAAACCCGCCCTGTGCAGAGCTGGGAGGCCTGAGTGAGGCTGGGAGAACTAGAAGCTGGCTGGACACGCCGACCTGGGGAGCCCTCACGGTGGCTAGCCTGTTGAATTTTTTCTTTTTTTCCTTTGCCTGGTAGACTTTCTCGGAGCTCGAAGAGTTCTTGAAGGTCTTCCAGATAGCTTTCTGTATTGAAAATAAAGCAATTACTCATTATTTTGTTCTACTGCATATGTTGAATGAAAACTTAAAGTAATATAATAATTGATTTTTTTTAAATTTGCACACTTTGGGCAGAATTTTTAGCACAGTGCAATACGTTACTACCACTGAGCCAACCCTACTCCGACCGATTTAACAGACATAGCGTCATCTGTTAGATTAAATGAACAGTAATAGGCTGATTTTTGTGTTAAAATGCAATCAGTCAACAAGTATTCACTGCTCGGCCCAGTGCGTAAGGAACGCTGCTAGGCCCCACGTGTTTGGGAGGAAATGACTAACCGAGACCATTGTTGTGCTTTCTCTGCACAGGGCTAACACGGAGTCCGATGATTGTGGGGGGGGGGACGGGAGGGGGCCCTCTCGGGGCACCTGAGCTTGGAGTGTGCAGAGCCGGGCTGAGTCGGTCTCTCTGTCACTCTGCTTTCTGTCTCGCTCCCCTTCCTAACCCACGGGGTGGACTGTGGTTGGAGCTGAGCTGCGGGTTTCTCTGCGTGAAGCTAATTGGCCCATTTGGGGCTTTGACCCAGATTCCTAACTTCTTAGCACCTTTCTTTAGACAACTGGGCTGGCGCTTTGGATGCGAATGCTAATTGTCAATCATGAGGAAAGGCTTTCTCCAGTCCCCCCTCCCCCCACCCCAGGGGTTTGGGGGGGGGGCGGGCGTTCACTGGCTGCTGCATCCGCACCACACCCACTCACCAGCCTGTGAGTGCTGGTCCTCGGGGTTGACTCCGAGCTGGGCGCGATGGGGCCAGCCTGTCCCCTGTCACATTGCAGAGAACAGCTCGTGGGCAACAAGTCCCTCCTTCCCCCCCGGCCCCCGACCCAGCCTCCTCCACGATACTGTGCTTTTCCGGGCTTACACAGCACCTAGAGATCGCAGAGCCATCCATGCGCCTATTTGGTAGCAACCGAAAGGCGACCATCACCATGATGTGACTTTAGAACCCCAGCCGCCACACACAGTCATAATCTATAAAGTACGGGGGGTGAGGCTTCAGCACACACACTTGGCGGGGGGGACACGATTCGGCTCATAACTGTTGAGGCTTCACAGTTTTGGGATTGAAGATGCCGTCCTCATCTCCATGTCAGACCGACAGGTTTCCAGAAGCCGAGTCGTTTGCTGATGACCTTCACGCAGCGAGCCTCGCACACCCTTCACATGCTCTGTGTCTCCTGCCCGGCTGTGCGTGTCACAGGTATGTAGTTTAGGGAGTGAATTTTATTATTTTTTATTTTTAAAAAAAAATATTTTATTGATTTTTTTACAGAGAGGAAGGGAGAGGGATAGAGAGCTAGAAACATCGATGAGAGAGAAACATCGATGAGAGAGAAACATCGATGAGAGAGAAACATCGATCAGCTGCCTCCTGCACACCCCCTACCGGGGATGTGCCTGCAACCCAGGTACATGCCCTTGACCGCAATCGAACCTGAGACCTTTCAGTCCGCAGACCGACGCTCTATCCACTGAGCCAAACCGGTCAGGGCAATGGAGTGAATTTTAAAAGGCGCATTGAAACTCTAGATTCCTTTCACAGGAGGTGTATGTATCGACATCGTTAATGGAGCTTCTGCTACTTACCCGCTGTGCGACCTCAAGCAGGTTACTCCACCTCTCTGGCCCTTGGTGTTCTGATCTATAAAATGGGGGTGTTAATAGTACCTGCCTGAGAGGGCTATTGTGAGGAAGATGTGAGATCGTCGCTGTCTTTCATGCTTGACCAGGAACAAGGTGCCTGTGTTATACAACCAACGGCAAATGGAATAAAGTCTTTAGAATAAATCTGTACACAGCAGGTCTTCAACATGTGTTCGTAGCTATCTTTGTAGTGTTCTGAGAAGGATGCATTTTCATAACGTGATTAAGGGGTTGTTATCATTCCGCTTTTAACATGTGAAATTGTTCTTCTGTGCCGGTTGTTTGGGTCTGTGGGTTATCACAGTTAAGTATTATCGTTTTCAGGGTGTTCTGTCGTTTTACGTTGGCCACGTGTCAGAGGCTGGTGTCATGTCAGAAGTGGTTTCATTCCCTGGCTGCGCGCTACAAATGTGACAGCACCGAGAATCGGAGCAACACTACCTGCTCTCAACACATGTTAGGTTTCCTTGGAGTTGGCTGACATGCTGAGCTGTTGTAGCAGCTGGACAATGTGCTGGGGAGGCCCCTGCAAGTCTAAAGAAGACTCTCGATATTAACAACCACAAAACCTAAAGGAAGGCGCATCCTGCGGAGGAGTTTTGCTGATTTGGGGCGGGGTGGGGGCGGGGTGAAGGCCACCTCTGGGGTCTAGGCCTTCCCAATGCTTCTCTCACCCCTCCTGTGAGGTACTCTACCCTGTGCTGTAGCAGCGGAACACTTGATAGCACAGTCAAACGGTGATTTTTAAAAATACTGTTACTGTTATAGAGGTCATATGGTTTACTTCAGTGACTGAACATTTAAACATGTATTCTCTGTCCCGTGCCTACCCCTCCACAATGTGCTGGGTGAGTCTGGGAATGTTGGGGTAAAAGGAAAGCGATTCCGGGAGGCATGGTGAGCTCCGGGACACGCTTGACTTCTTCAGGAGGAGAGAATCAGAAATTTGAATGAAGACATTAAAATTCTCCGAGGTAGCTGTAAATAGTTTATGATAGAGTTTTCAACTGCTTTATAGGACACGGATCTTAAACTGTGAAGGAAAACTCCTTCCTCTAAATGACAGAGCTTCTCAAAACCTTGGTGTGCAGATGAGTCACCCAGGGACCTTGTTAGAATGCAAATTCCCATTCGGTTGGGGGCTGGGACAGCAGGACTGGGATCTGCATTCCTAACCAGCTGCCTTTCCTCAGACCCCAGGGGAGCCGGGATCTAAAACACACAGCTCCTGGGCATTCCCCCTGTGTTCCCTTCTTTCCTGCTCTGGGCACATGATCTGATAGTACTTCTGTGTGCACATGCACATGCTGTATATATGTATATGCCTTTCTAGGCCTGCTTCCTAAACCATTAATTGAGAGAGAGGCCATTGTTACAGAAAGCACAACGAACTTCATGAAAAACCATTGGGTACAAAGGCAAAGCATTGACAAATTGGTACTTTCTTGCTTGGTCACGCCTGATTTAAGAAAATGAACCCAAAATGGGTTTTCAGAATTGGAAATTGACTTCAAGCCCATTTAAATCGTTCCCCTTCAGCATATTAGCAGTGGAGTGCATAAACCAATATTTATTTTCCAATCAAAGGTTTGCAGCAGATGAATGAAAGAGATGAGGGAAGAATGCTTTGAAATGTTTCTAGTGCCAGACATGGAAATAGGATATTTTATTTCTTTAAGTGGCAGGCACAGGCCTCACCTACTAGTGAAATCCATCCTGCCCCGGCAAGAGGAAATGGTCTGAAAAACTGACCATTGTATAAAAGCCCCAGGCCAGCGCCTCGCCGCCAGCGATCACAATACGTATTCTTCGGCAGGAAAAAGTCGAAGATCCAGCTACGTTCGGGGAGAATCTATTCACAGAATAACTGTATAGGGAAGGCCCCTTAAGAAAAGCTCCCCAAATTCCATTATCTGGACTGTCACTCGCCACTCGGGGTTGCCTTGGCGCTGTGTGTTCTCATGAATTACCCGGGCTGTTTGTTTTTCCTTTATCAGTCATCACCCTGTCAGCTGGGCCATTCATAACAACTTTTGGCAGCTCATCAGGGGAGTTCAGAGCTTGAATAAGGACCCTATCAACTCTCACACCTCATTGTGTGAAGCTGTTTACCCGCCTTGCCTTTTTCTGTAAATATTACAAGCCGTTCCCTGAAAGGAGAGACATGTGAAAGCAAAATGGCCTAACGGCCTAGCAGTTGGCCGACATGGCGGATCTGGGCCGGCCCGAGGGCTGGCAAGTCCTGGGGTTTCGTTTATTTGCCTGAAGGGTACCTCGCCGCTGGTCCTCGCCTCCCGTGGACGCTGGTTAATTAGGCAGTGTTTAATCTGCCTTAACATTTGTGTCAGTTGGGCGAGAGGGAGACTTTGTAATGAGGGAGCACAGATTGGCTCCCTGTCACCGTCCGCTCTGCCTCTAATTGAACGCACACGTTCGCAGCGCCTTGTCACACCGGATGCCGGTCCCCCCACTGTCTGTCATGCTTCACTAGGAACAGGGTGCCCGCATTATACATCCAACGGCCAATGGACTCAGCCCCCTGGACTGAGCGGGTGACGTTTCTGCCGGGTTCACCCATCAGAACGAATTTCCTATTTGAAATGAACGTCAACAATTCTGCGTAGAAGCTAGCACCACCGACCTGCAAGCGGGTGTGATCTTTCTGTGGTCTCTATATGTTTACGGAAGTTAGCTGTGCCCGGATTTGAAAGTGTCAAATAGTCCCTAATTGTGTGAGAAAAACTGGTCTTCCCAGAGGCAGTCACTTGGAGCTCTCGTGCCTGATGCTTTAGAGAATCATTTCACAGTGAGGAGTAGGTGATTTGCCTGTTGTTGAGGGTTTCGTGAATTGGAATCATATTGTGACTTGCTCTTTTCACTTATCATTAAGGTATTTTTTTAAAGTTACTCTTTTTTAAAAAGCAAGGTATAACTTACCTATAATGAAAGGCACAGATTTTATTTTACTTTTTAAAATGTATTTTTATTGATTTCAGAGAGTAAGGGAGAGGGAGAGAGAGAAACATCAATGATGACTGAGAATCATTGATCCGCTGCCTCCTGCACGCCCCACACTGGGGATGGAGCCGGAAACCAAGCATGTGCCCTGACTGGGAGTCGAACCGGTGGCCTCTTGGTTCCTGGCTTGACACTCAACTGCTGAACTGCAGCAGCTGGGCAAAGACACAGATTTTAAATGTGTTTTAAGCTCAGTGGGATTTAACAGATGAATACACCCAAGTCACTGTCCACCATCAAACCATGGAGCATTTTCATCACCCCAGGAAGTGCCCTCACCCACCTTTGCGGTCAGTCCGGCCCCCTCCAGGAGGCCGGATTTCTCATTATTATTATCAGTCCAATCCCTTATTTCTCATTATTCCTCTCATCATAGTCTGTGGTTCTAGATTAGATTTTCCTGCTCGATATGGCATCATGCAGTAGGTCCTCTATTGTCTACTATGGCTCAGGATGATGTCTTTGAGAGTCATGCAGAAATTGACTCCTATTAATGACCAAACAGCATTTCTTTGTATGAATCTACCACGGTTGGCTCATCAATAAAGTCAGTGGTGGTCATTCCAGTTGTTCCCAGTTTCGGGCTATTGGGTTGTCTTTTTATTAATGACTCCAGGCCCAGTGCACAAATTCGTACACAGGTGGGGTCTGGCTGGCCTGCCCCATCAGGGCTGATTGGGGGCGGGGCCGGCCGGGGGAGGGGCTGTGGATGGTTGGCCGGCTGGCCCTGCCCCCTGGTCAAACTCCCAGTTGAGGGGACAATTTGTCTATTAGCCTTTTATTATATAGGATTGGTAGACGTTCTTGTCTGTTCTAGATAACAAGTTCCTTGTCAGAAATAGCCTTTGAAAATATTCCTCCCCGTCTGTGGCTTGTCTTCTCATTTTTTAAATGGTGTCGATTGATAAGCAGAAAATGTTAACTTTAATTATGTCCAATATATGTGTTTTTATGATTAGTGCCTTTTGTGTCCTATCAGAGAAATCCTTGCCAACCCTCAGATCATGCAGATAATCTCCTGTTTTCTTTCAAAAAACATTGAAGCATTAATAGTTTCCAATTGTACATTAAGGTCCTTCTATCTCGATCTAATTTCTGTGTACGGTGTGAGGTAGAGGTTAAGGTATTGTTGTTTTATAAATATGGATATCCAGTTGTTCTATCATCATTTGTGGCAAAAACTTTTCTTTCCACGTAGTGTGTTTGTTAGAGTGTGTGTGTGTGTGTGTGTGTGTGTGTGTGTGTATGGATGCCTTTGTTCAAAATCAATTGACCATACATATGTGGATCTATTTCAGTACTTTTATTCTATTTCGTTGATTTGTTTGTCTATTTTATAAGTGTCTTACTTATTGTGGTTTTATAATAAGTCTTCAGAACAGGTAGTATAAGTCTCCAAAAGTTTCAGGTTATTTTGACAATTTATGCATTTTCATGTACATTTTGTAATCAGTTTGTTAATTTCTACTAAAAGCCTCCTGAAATTTTTATTGGGATTACAGTGAATCTATAGATTAAGTGGGGGGAGACTTGATACTTTAGCAATATTACTTTTTCCAATCCATAAGCATATTATATGTTATAAGTTTTTATTTGGTATCTTTCTGCAATATGTAAGAGCTTTTAGAATTTCAGTTTTATAAATCCTTTTTAAAATTTATTTTTGAGTAGTTTATGTTTTTCCCAAGATTATAAGTGAATGGCTTTTTAATTTTATTTTCTTAACATTTGCTGGTAAAATAGAAATGTGGTTAAAATTTATACATTGACCTTGATTCCTCTAAATTGCGAAATTCACTTACCAGTTCCTGTAGTTATCTGGTGGTGGTGGTGGTGGTGGGGGATATGTTTCTTAAGATGTTTTATGTATACAATTGTGTCATCTTTGCTCTTTTATTTGTAACTTGTGCACTTTTTTATTTCTCACAATGTTACTAGCGAGGACCCCCAGTCCGCTGTTGACAGAGGTGGGGAGAGGGGCACTTTCTCCTGGACTCAGAAGCATTCGGTCTTTCTCCATTCACATGTCATTACCTGTTGGTGTTTGTACATGCCCATCACCAGGATGATGAAATTCCTTTCCTTAGCTTATTTTCAGAATTTTTTTCATGAATGGGTGTGAAATATTGTCAAAAGTGTTTTTGCATCATTTGAGATGCTATTGTTTTCCCTTTGATTCTGTTAATGTGATGACTTATAAGTATTGATTTTATAATGTGAAACCCATCTTGCAATCCTGGCATAAACTCCATTTATAAATGACATTTATCCTTTTCATATAACAGCGAATTAGTGTTTTAGCATCACATTGAGGACTTTATATATACTCACACAGGGTATTGGTCAGTAGTTTTCTTTCCTTAAAATGTCTTTGTCAGGTTTTGGTATCAGGGTTATGCTGATTCTAGTTTTTTCCTTAAAGCGTGGATCGAATTTATGAGTAAAGCCATCTACACCTGGGGTTTTCTTTGTTGTGAGTGTTTTAATTATGAATTCAATTTTGAAAATACATATTGAGCTATTTCTTCCTGTATAATTTTGATAAGATATACTTTTGAAGGAATTTGTCCATTTGCTCTAAGCTGTTGAATTTATAGGTAAAAAATCATTAATGTTTTTGTCTTCTTGGGAAATTGAATCCCTTTTCATTAGGTAAGAGCCCTTTATCATGGGTATAAAATTGTCTGGTCAACTTTAATTTTAATAAAGCTACTTCAGCTTTCTTTTAAATAGTGTCTTTATGGTATATCTTTTTTCATCCTTTTATTTTTAACCATTCTATGTTTACACGTTTAAAGTGGTACTTCTGTAGGTTGGCTATAGTTGGGTCTTGCTTTTTATCTAATCTAACAATCTATGTTCGATTTAGTGTGGTTTATATTTAATGTGATTATTGATATGGTTGAATTAATATCTATCATCTGAACAGCTGTTTTCCATTTGTTCCATTTGTGCTTTATTTTTCCCCCTTTTTGATGAATTGAAAATATTTAATGACTTAATGTTATTTCCACTATTGAATTATCATGTATACCTCTTTTGAAAAAATGCAGTATATCCTATTTAGTTAAAGTCTACTTTTAAATAATACTCTGTTCCGTGTCTAGAGTGAGGACAGTAATATATCCCCTATTTCTCCCTTCCACTCTTGTTCTATTGTTGCTGATATTTATTCTTACATATGCTATAAATATACAATACTGCTATTTTGTGTTAGATAGGTATCTTTCAAACCAATTAAAAATAATAAAAAATGAATTTTAAACACTGTTTACTTTTCGTTATTCCTGTCCAGTGCCCTTAATTTCCTTGTGTAGATTCAGATTTCTGTCTGCTGTTATATTCCTTCTGCCTGAAGATATTTGTTTTAACATTACTTACAGTGTGGGTCTACTGGCAATGAATCACTCAGATTTGGTTTTTTTTTGTTTGTTTTTGGGTCTTTATTACTACTTCTTTTTGAAAGATATTTTTGCTGGGTATGGAATTCTGACTTGACAAGTTTTTGTTATTACTCAGCAACAGAGATATCACTTGATTATCTTCTGTCTTGCATAGTTTCTCCTGAGAAGTCTATTGTAATTCGTATTGTTAATTATTATTCCTCTACATGGAATGTGTTTTCTTTCCACTACCTTCATCATTTTCTCTTTGTCTCTGGTTTTCAGCAGTGTGAACATTATGTGCCTATGGTGTGAGGGTCCTTTTGGGAGGGGAGCATTGATTCTGCTTGATGTTGTTCTAGTGCAGTGATGGTGAACCTTTTGAGCTCGGTGTGTCAGCATTTTGAAAAACCCTAACTTAACTCTGGTGCCGTGTCACATATAGAAATTTTTTGATATTTGCAACCATAGTAAAACAAAGACTTATATTTTTGATATTTATTTTATATATTTAAATGCCATTTAACAAAGAAAAATCAACCAAAAAAATGAGTTCGCGTGTCACCTCTGACATGCGTGTCATAGGTTCGCCATCACTGTTCTAGTGTCTTGGAACTGTTGTTTTGTATCTATCATTTTATTTTTGAAAATCCTATGTTATTTCTTCCTATCTTTTCTTTCTGGAATGCCAGTTACACATAGGTTAGATCTTTTGGTTTTGTCCCATATCTCTTAGATGCTCAGTTGTGTTTTTCCTTCCACACTTCATCCTTCCCTTCTACTCAGTAACTGATGCCAGAACTGCTATAAACCCAGGTATACAGGTGATGGTCTGACAAGTCATTTTGTTATTGTTGTCTCCTTTTAATTCTCTAAATCCTGTGGGTGTATCTCTTTAAACGATTCTTTCCTGCCATTTTAGTGACCTTGAAAGGGACTGGAAAGAGATGCATGTGTGCAATCTGCCACCTTTACCTGGAAATCAAGTTTGAATTTCATTATTTAAATTAATCTTAAGTGGTTAAAAAAGACTAACTTAAGCAAAGATAAGGGCTAAATTTTCTATTATTTTAGAAATTAATTAGTCTATTATATCTTACTTTCTCATTTTAATGGACTCTTGTATTCTCAAAAACAGAAAAAAATCACAATAATAATAGCTACATTTATTACACACTTACCATGTGCCAGTGTAGTAAATGCTGCTCTGTATTACCTAATTTAATTCTCACAGCAACTTTAGAGTATAAACATGCTCGTTATCTTTGTTTTTACGATGAGCAAAAACTGTGGACCAGAAAGATGAAGTCATTTGTTCAGTGATGCAGAAAGAGAAAGTGACAGACTTGGCTTCTTAACTACTGTCCTCTATCTAACTGCCTTCAACCAATGGGAAGATAATGGATTCTAGATCATTTCTTTGCTATCCTTCATGTATTACTGTTACCTCGCTGAGAATCTTAATGTATTAATCAGCAGATACATATTTAATGCCTGTTATGTGCCCCAACTTATTTTGTTTACAAATACAGTAAATGAATAATTATATGGCAGAGCAGTTTCTCTCTCTTCCAAAGAGAAGGCCCCCCTCCCCCAAATCTGAAAATAAGTTTTATGGAATAGAATGGTATCACCATTCAGACACAGGGAAGCTTGATTTGATCTGGGTGCGCAGAAACCATGGAAAACACATAAAAAATAATGATGTTATTTGAGAGTTTGGGTAGCTTCCGGATTACCCATGCTGCTTTTCACTTCTTCCATACCTGGTTTTTTTTTTTGCATTCTAATTCTTAGCTATTGTACTGCTTGTACATATTCCTTCCACAGAGCAAAATAAGAGGATTATTTATACCAAAGCTCAAAAGATCTGTTCAGAGATTTCAGGAGTTGAGGCCATTTGGGTCCATAAAGAATCTTTACCCAGCGGGGGAACCTGTGACAGAGGTGGGTGCGTGCTCCCTCTGTTGCTCTCTCTTGCGTGAGGAATTGTGAGTGACATTGTGTGGGTATCAGAGTGTGTGGGAAGAGGGGGGATGGGAGGGGGCTCCCCACTTTTAGAGAATTGCCCTTTACCAAGGATTTATGCTAACGGGGGACATAGGCCCACCCTGTCCGCTGAGGATGAGACAATGGGATATGACTCAGTAACGAGTTCTCCTTTGTCAGGTGTCAGCTTGCTGATATGGTCTAAGGATAAGGGGTTCAGTAATTCTTATAAAAATTGGAAATAACTCTACCGTTTACACTGTAGTTTCTCTTCCAGTTTCATAGCTGTTTTAATTCCACCCAATTGTACGAGGAGCCTGAAATATGTAGTGGCATTTCTATTTTCTAGATGAGTAAGTACCTTCTGAGAAGTGAGATGGCCATGTCCAAGGTCACGCAGCGACAGTATTTGACTTCAGACTTGAATCCAAGTCCTCGCTCTGGACTTACCTTTCCCCCCCCATGAAACTAAGCAGCCTGTCTGTTGTACAGAATCCATTTATGTTGACTATTAAGTGTGTTTGCCCACATGCTGGACTCTTAAGCATTTGTATTTATAAGATAATTTACTGATCGGTCGCAGCGGCTAAAAGAGGCAGCCTGTTTTTTTAAATTAAGCCTTTTGTCTCCTTTTGGTCCAACAGGAAGCGAAGTTGGTCACACGGATGCACCAAGTCCCTCGTGATGTCAGTGAGGCCGCATCCACGCTCTGGGTGGAAAGACGCTGAGTCTTCCAGACGCTGGGTGTCCAGAGGAGGCCAGGGTTCTCCAGGTCGTGCTGTTTCAACCAGCCCCCCCTTCCCCCGACGAGGGTCCGACGCCGCTCAGCAGGAGGAATGGGGACCCAAGGTGGTGGGACTGGAAGGGCGGCCTCCCCAGCAGGTGAGGCGTTGACTTCCCTTTCATCTCATTTACACTCCAGGTTGCCCCCTGGGGTCAGTGCCGCTGATTCTGACGCTTGCACTCATGGTCTTTGTTTTGAATGGAGAGAAGGGGGGAAATACTGATACCCCGGTAGCTGCAGAGCAAATCTGCCCAACGTGGATCTCTTTCTCCATCGTGAATGACACCCATCTCTACAGTCCTCCAAAAGCATCACTGTGGCCGGCTTCCTGTCTGGGTGGGATGGCGTCACCCTTTATGAGTTTCCAGGTGACACTATGTTTCGGGAAGAATTCTCTCCAGAAACCATTTTTAAAATGATTATCAAATTCCTTAATGAAGAATCAGAAGCCAAACCGGCGAGGCTAAGCGCGCAGCCAGCCAGCTGGCATGGGCTGATCCGGTCCCTCCCGGATCTAAACCGTCCGAGAGGATCGACGAGAGAGCTCAGCGTCTACCCCAAGCCATCCAGGGCGAGGGCACAGCCACACCCGGGTCTCCCGTGTATCCCGAGTGGCCTGAGCCTGTCCAGTGCATTTCGAAGTACGTGAGCCTGTGATCCTTGCCCACAGCCATGCCCTCTGGTGAGAGAGCGTGATGGTTCCGGTGAACCTGCCCCTGGGCCACACTCTCAATAGCCTCCTTTTGTTCCAACAGCAATAGTTTGAAACAAGGGCTTGAATAGATCATGCACCTTGTCCAAGGTCACCAGCTACTAAACGGCAAGGTAGGACTTGAGCCTACTTGTCGGCCTCCAACCATCTCTTCATTGTCGCTACTGAGATCATGGTTTCCTTGGTGTAACTGTTGGATCTGGAAAATGTGGGCCCAAGAGAACTCTTAAACATGACATTACACCTCTTCGCCTTCCTGAGAGTCTTGTTTAAAAAAGAAACCGGAGAAAGATTTCATGACTATATCTATCTAGCATTTGTGTACAATATTTATATTTACAAAATGCGTTCCAGTGTCATAGAACAGACAGGTTTTTATTTGGGCATATAATTGTCTACTCTTTCATATTCATGTATGCCTGTGATTCATATTGCAGTATGTTTTCGACGTGGTCTTCTGAGATCATGTACAATGGTAACAGATTTAAAATAAGATTAATAAAGATTACTCCGTGTCACTCCCAGGGAAAACCGACCAGGGCCACCCAGGCTCCGCGTTTCATAAACATGATGCAGAAGAGCCTAGATCAGTGATGGCGAACCTTTTGAGCTCGGCGTGTCAGCATTTTGAAAAACCCTAACTTAACTCTGGTGCCGTGTCACATATAGAAATTTTTTGATCTTTGCAGCTATAGTAAAACAAAGACTTATATTTTTGATATTTGTTTTATATATTTAAATGCCATTTAACAAAGAAAAATCAACCAAAAAAATGAGTTCGCGTGTCATAGGTTCGCCATCGCTGGCCTAGATGGTCCCCAGAACACGGTCTGTAAGGCCCGCTGCTCGTCCCTGGTGCAGTAAGACCACATCCAGCTCCTGTTCCTTCTGCACACCGCGTGTCCACCTGCTGCCCTTGAGGTGGTCGGCTCGTCAGCACCCGGGATGAGGAACTGCCGTGAGCATGAGCCTCACCCCGCGCTTTCCTCTTTGTTCCACAAGCCACACCCTTCACGGAACTTTCTCGTGGACGGTTTCCTTTGCCTAGAAATCTCTCCCCCGAGGGTCACACAACTGCCGCCCTCCCTGCCTTCAGGCCTGAGATCCGGGGGCGCCTTCTCCAGGAGGCCTGTCTGACCACAGATCCCAAAGCCCCGCAGTGGCATGTCCGGGTGTTCTCTCCCTCTTCCTCTTCAGCGGGTGGTGCTCTGTGTTAGGAAAACTGCAGTCCCGGGGTTTGGTGAGAATACATTTTTAAAAAACGATTGGTAAGCTTATATTTTGTCATTGTTCAGTTGCTGCCATCTGCCGTAAAGTTAATGAAGAAGGAATCTCGTTGGTGTGAAGTAAGCTGAAGGCGTGCACCACACTCCCTGTCTTGTAAGGAATCAGATCGTCGCTGTGGAGGGCGTGCAAACACTGGGCTGGGGCAACGCCTCTATCTGGTCACCTTAGCAGTGGTTCCCAACCTTCCTAACGCCGCCGCGACCCTTTAATACAGTTCCTCATGTTGTGGTGACCCCCAACCATAACATTATTTTCGTTGCTACTTCATAACTAATTTTGCTACTGTTATGAATCGTCATGTAAATATCTGATATGCAAGATGTATTTTCATTGTTACACATTGAGCATAATTAAAGCATAGTGATTCATCACAAAAACAATATGTAATTATATATGTGTTTCCCGATGGTCTCAGGTGACTCCTGTGAAAGGGTCATTCAAAGGGGTCGCGACCCACAGGTTGAGAACCGCTGCCTTACAGGTTCTAAATAACTTGTGGGTATGATCAGCAGCTTATACAGTCGTGTGTCGCCTAATGACAGGGATGCCGTCTGAGAATGTCCCCGGGTGACTCAATTGCACACACTCCCTAGGGACCCCCAGTGGACAGCGGCCATGCAGAGACATAGCGTGTTCAGCCATGGAGCATTGGGGGTTATTTTTATTGCCGCAGAGCCTATCCTATCCTGACTACTTCAAGGACTTTCCCCAGGAACGTGCCCCTGCTAACTCCTTAGAACTTTAATTTACCTCCAGCCTGGTAGAGTGGAGAGAAGCAAATCCTTTGCCACACGAAGTGCCGGGCATTACCTATCTGAGCTCCTCTAAGTCGGTAGACTCAGTGAAAAGAAAAGAGAACTAATGGCTGTTGACTTCCTGCTCCATCCCGGGCCCCGGGCTGGATGCTGTGGAAGCTGCCAGCTTTAGACGGGTTTGGTTTTCACATCACAGATGCAGCCGAGCTCAGGAGCGGGCGGATGGCGTGTCTGAGAACCCCCTGGCCAGCAGGTGTCAGAGCCGGCACCAGGACCACGTCCCTCTGACGTGGAGAGCCGTGCCCTTTTCCTGTAGCGTAAACAGACAGGTGATGAGCTTTTAATCCCTCACAGCCTGTTGGTATTTCACTCCTAACCATGTTCTCTTTCACACTAACGTTCGCTGGATCACTTTACGATTCAGAGCTACTCTTCTTAAAATTATTTTGTTCATTTCACCCAGATTTGTTTTTACTGAGCCTTGACACCCAGGGCGCTACAAATCTGCGTGTTTGTTTAAACTCCAACCGAACACGCTCGTGTTTGTTTTAAGTCAGAATATCGTCGCCAAGATATCTGGAAATGCCTCCTCCGTGGCTACAGGCTTTTATTTTATTTTTTAAGTGAGGTTTGCCCTTTACGGCAAGGACCTTACAGGGATGTAGATGCCGTGGAGAGGGGGCAGGTTTCTGTGCGAAGAGGGGAGCACAAGGGCCACGTTCAAGTAACAGGCCCTGTGGTCCACGGTGCCTTTTCAGCTGCCATCTCTGTGGCCACAGAACCGTACAACCCGTCTGCTTCAGGGAAGCCCCAGTGTCAGCCGCGGGGCCTCACCAAGACATGAGGAGATGGCCCTGCAGACCCACAGCTCGCCCGTCCGTCTGTCCGTGCTGGTGGGCTGGTCCCGGGGCTGGTCGAGTGCAGCCACGCCCTCCATGCAGAGGTGGGCGGAGGGCCTGCCCCCGCCTGCATCCTCTGGCTCCTGGTGGGGCTCCCCCATGAGAACCAGGGTCGTCCTCAAGTGTAACAGTATTAATTATCAAGTCACTTTAAAACACGTGTGATGTATGTGCGCATTTATTCCACAGGAATGGGATAAAGATTAAATACTTAATGAATCCATTTTTCATATCAAGGGTATATTTGCCCTGCGCCTAACTCTATCTCTCTCCCTTCTGTTTCTCATGAGAAATATCGCTATCTTTATTATGTAATCAGTAATATATCATTCCTTCTAAGCAGGATCTAATTTTAGCCGCATGATGAATGGCCCAGGGATGTGTTCCGCTGCCCTCCGCGGAGAGGAATATACATCAGACCTGCTCAGGTGTGTGTCATTTCTCTATACCTGGGAGCTTTCAGCCCCCGAGTGGCAGCCTGGATTTTTCTGGCCGAAAGCCCCAGGTTCTGCCTCTGTTTTTGTCCTGGGTAGACGGTGTTCGGAAACGGCCCTGTGTGGGCAGTGTGGGCAGTAACCAGGTGTGTGAGCTCCAGGCAGTGAGCTGTGTGCTCTCCTGCGCCTGGGTTTATCGAAGCGGCTAGAAAACGACCAACTGGGCTTTTTTTTCCCCCTTCATTGATGTGCAGGATCTGCTTTTGTAGGACTACACTCAAGTCCCCGTCACTGTCTACCATAACTCCCCCCGCTCCCCCCAGTTTTGTGTTTCAGCAGTGATGTTTCTTGAAGATGCAGGAATCACCCCGCGTTAACTAGGAACATGAGGACTTGGCGACTTTGTTTTTCTTGAGTTTCTGAGAAGAAAACATCACTTTCTGTTATGCGACCTCTGAGTTGCACAGCTGCTTCTGCACATCTGCAGCGCCTGACGTCTCGAGGACATGTTAATCTTAAACACTAGTTTGCACTCATCTTTAATTGATCTGTAGGAGAATCAGAATGGTGCCTTGTCTAATTTCAGATGTGAAAATGGAGGCTCAGAGAGATGAAACCGCCTGCTCAAGTTCTGGGACATGGCCCGGTAAGGAATGGAACCCAACACCCCTCACCACCCCCTGCCTTTGCTTAACTTCAAATGGCACCTGAATACGATGGAAGACACTGTTAGGAGTGTTTGGTTTTGCAAAAATTGTGTGTGTGTGTGTGTGTGTGTGTGTGTGTGTGTAATTGATAACACCCTCTATTGTCCACTTTCCCTTCCTGTCTAACTTCTTCACTTCATATATACATATCTATATATATAAAAGCCTAATATGCGAAGTGTCCCCTCGTGAGTTCAACCGACCGGTAGTTCGATCGCTCGCTATGATGTGTGCTGACCACCAGGGGGTGGTGTGGAATAAAGGGAGGCCCCAGCCAGCAGCCGCTAAGGACCCTACCCGCGCACGAATTTCGTGCACTGGGCCTCTAGCTCTGAAATTCTTTGTGCAACTATTTTTGTGTGTGTGTGCAACTATTATGTTTGTTGGTTTTAACACGCACTTTTTTCTTGCATTAGTATCTCTGAAACTGTGATACATCTTGTAATCAAAGGGGTATCATAATCTAATTAGCAGGTTTTCTTTTCTTAGTGGTTACAGCAGATTGATGCTTAAACTGTGCCGAATCCTCGCCCCGCTCTGTCTGCATGCCCTGTGCAGTGTCACTTTGCAACTCCTCCCATCCAGCGGTCAAGTCCATGTCTCCTTGCCTTGACAATGGCCTCGTCTTTATTTATTGCTGTCGAGGATGCTGTGGGTGCCCGACCTGTTCCCTTTTGCCCTGACAGTCAGCCTGCCTGACTTCCGAGTGCACCTGCATTTTCCTGCCTGGGGCTGTCTCTGGCTGCCAGAGCCCGTTCTGCCTGCTGTGATGCCTTAAAAATACATTCGCAGATACTGACTCTCCTCCCTCTTCTCCCCTTGAATAGAAGCCAGACTTCATGACTTGACTTGCTTCTGTCGCCCGGGATGTGGTGGTATGACAGTGGGACTGTCACGACTCGGCCATGAAAGGCACCGTGGCCCTGCTGCCTCTCAGATCACTCATTTGGGGGGGGGGGGTGGGTGGGGAGGCGAGCCATATGCCTCAGAGGACACTCCAGTGGTCAAATGGAGAGAGAGGTCTGCATGGGAAGCAACTGAGGCCTCCAGAGAAAGCCTGCACCGACTGGCCAGCCCCGTGAGTGAGCCATCCTGAAGCAGATCTTTCAGCTTCAGTCTTTACGTAACAAAAGCCCTGCCAATTCCTAACTGTAACCTTATGAGGAACCCTAAGCCAGAACCAAGTAGTGAAGCTATTCCAAAATTCCTGACCCTGACAGGCAATATGAGATACTAAATATTGTAATAAGCCATGAAGTTTGGGATAATTTATTGCACGTCAGTGTATAAATAAACCCATCCACGTGGCAGGCTGGAAATGCTGGCGGGTTCCCTCTGCAAGCATCCCTGAACCCATGACACGCAGTAGCTTGTATAAATACCACAGCTTCCCCCCCCTCCCCCCCTCCCCGCGGGAGCGCTGAACTCCTAGGGTTTCCCCAGGGGGATAAAGTTCCAGGCCCTCAGAATAGCACCTGGGTTGATAATGCCCTTTACCGCCCCCTCCCTTCCCTGTCTCACTTCCTCACTTCCCTGTTGGTGTTTCCTCCCATATGAGTTGCTCCCAAATCCCTGTCTCAGAATCTCCTTTTTAAGGGGAATGGGGGATGAAAACAAGGTCAGTTCCATGCCAATTTCTTGTGCATTACTCATCAATTTTCTTTCCGTGGCTTCAACTCGGTAGCACCAACCCAAGCTGATGAAAAACAATATAAACAACAACACTCCCACTTTGCACTTATATAAATATAGATGAAAACATATCCTCCTCCCCAGTTTTTGACATAGTTTCAAAACTCGAAACCGATTATATATATATATATATACATATATGGGTATATATATATATATATATATATATATATATATATATATATCTCTCTAGTGCCAGCAATAAAGAGGATACTCAAAGTTACAGTGGTAACGGGGAGGTGGAATGAAAATGCTCACATGGAGTCAGGAGGAGGGAGAGGCTGTAGCAGCTGAAGTTCTGTGAGGACAGTTCTGTGGGGCTGAGCCCCACAAGTGCCAGGGGCAAGAACCAGGCTGCTGCGTAAAGCCAGGGGCCCTGCAGTCCTTCTCTACCATCCCCTGAATCCGGGACCACAGACACCAGCCACTGGCCTAGGGCCATGGTCGGCAAACTGCGGCTCGCGAGCCACATGCAGCTTTTTGGCCCCTTGAGCGTGGCTCTTCCTAAGCCTTAGGAGTACCCTAATTAAGTTAATAACAATGTACCTACCTATATAGTTTAAGTTTAAAAAATTTGGCTCTCAAAAGGAATTTCAATCATTGTACTGTTGATATTTGGCTTTGTTGACTAATGAGTTTGCCGACCACTGGCCTAGGGGAATGCAAAAGAGCTCGTCGTTTTCCTGGCCCAGGATAGTAACAGAAATCACAGATAAATAAATAAATACATGAGGAGTCTGTGCCAAAAATAGTACAAAGCCTGAATTTCTATTACGCGTGCGCTATGGGGACCCACAACTAAGAAATGAACCTAAAATCTTGCCCAGAATTGGCCAAGCTCAAAATACTCCCGCAGGGACGCTCTAGAGCAGCGGTCACCAACCTTTGGGACCTCACGGTTGCCAACTGCTGCTCTAGAGCATGTGAAGTTTCTGTGGACTGCCCTTTCCCTCTCATCTTCAGAAAGAAGAGTTAGCATGAAGAAAGGAGAACAGGAAAGAAAAAAAACACAGAGGGCACCAGTAGACAAAACAAATGGGAGAATTTTCATCTCAAGCACTGGAAATAATAGCACAATCTAAAAAAGACTTTAAAATAAGCGTTCTAAAACATTTTAAGACATAGAGACAGTAACAGTAATCACAAAGCAAATAACACAATGATCTGCAAACAGAGTTGGGAAAAATTCTAAGAATAAAAAGTAGAGTAATAGAAACAAAAACCAAATGGATAAGTTATATGTTCCTGCTATAAAGTAGATATTGCTGATGAGACAATACGTGAATTGGAAGACAGATCTGAGGAAATCGCCTAGAATATAACACCAAAGATAAAGAGATAGAATATATGAAATTGATCAAATGATAAGGTCCTACATACGTTTACTAAGAGTTCCAAATGGGAAAAAATAGAGTCCGAGGCAAAGAGATAATAGTCAAGAATTTTTATTACCTAACACATGAGTCTTCAAATTGAAGCACACCAGGTTCCATGTTGCATAATTAAAAGCAAACCCAGTTTTCATCACGGTAGTTCAACTTCAGAGTCTTCACCTTAAAAACTGTCCAAGAGGAAAAAAAACAAAATTACCTTCAAATGGACGACAATTGGCAGAATATGGCGCGTATGTTATAGGTGTAGTTATAAATGCCCGGGAAGGATGCATTTAAATTTCTGAGATAAAATCCATTGCTCCGGAGTGAAAATAAAGTCGATTTCAGATAATCAAAAGGCTGTTTCGGCCAGTAGCACATGAAGATTCGCCTCATGTGAAAAAGGGGAAATAAGTGTGCCATGTGAAGCACCCGGTACAGGACATGGCACAGTGAAAGCGCTCAGTAATGTGTAACTGAGGTTATTATCGGCTAAAATGTATAAACCCGGGGCCACGCGTGAGATAACCCAGTTCTCTCCCATCCACATTGCCAGCCCATGACAGAGTGGCATTTTTCTACCTTCTAGAAAATGTGTAACCGCCATGGTATTTGTATTCACCCATAAAATGCAAACCTGCCCATGCTGGTTTGGCTCAGTGGATAGAGCGTAGGCCTGTGGACTGAAGGGTCCCAGGTTCAATTCCAGTCAAGGGCACATGCCTGGGTTGCGAGTTCGATCCCCAGTAGGGGGCGTGCGGGAGGCAGCCAATCAATGAATCTCTCTCATCATTGATGTTTCTATCTCTCTCCCTCTCCCTTCCTCTCTGAAAACAATAAAACATATATTAGAAAAAAATGCAAGCCTAACGACCTATGTCTTTTCCTACAGAATTCGTAAGACCTGCTGAGCGGTTCTCCACTTCCCAGTCCCCGACACGGGGACGGCAGCGGCGTAGGTTGAGATGGAGCCACTGGCAGCCTGGGTTCCTAAATGACCAGGCTGAGCAGAGCTCCCCTGCACCCCAAGTGGACACACAAAATGGGTGAGAAACACACTTTTGCTGTGTGAAGACCCCTGAGATTTCAGTTGTTTGTTCCTGCAGCAAAACCTACCCCATCCTGACTAATAGTGTGCATCGAAAGTCAAAATATTTTTTCCTTGTAGGAAAAAAACCCCCCAAAACGACCTAAAGCCAGGCCTTAGAACTCACTGGGTCTTACTTACAACCACTTCTGTTCCACTTGCTTATGTGTTTTTCCATCTCACAGAACCTTAGAAGCAAAATACTTGAAGAGATGCCGGCGGAGGTAGGCACTGCTCCCAGCGAGAGGGAAAAGGTGGGCTCTGACCCCAGCGGACTGACTGTAAAAAGAAAGCAGACAAGGAACTGAAAAGGCGTGAAGGTCGCCGGCCGGCCGTCTCTGGCAGGTAGGGTTCGTGGTGCTCACTGAGGATCCTGGGAGCACATCTCTGCACCTGAGCCAGGCCCTTGCCAGGGATTCTAGTTTCATTGCACTTTCATTTTGCGCATTCGTTTTATTTGATTAGACCAGCGGTTCTCAACCTGTGGGTCGCGACCCCTTTGGCGGTCCAACGACCCTTTCACAGGGGTCGCCTAAGACCATCCTGCATATCAGATATTTACATGACGATTCATCACAGTAGCAATATTACAGTGATGAAGTAGCAATGAAAATAAATTTATGGTTGGGTCACAACATGAGGAACTGTATTTAAAGGGCCAGAAGGTTGAGAACTACTGGATTAGACATGTAGGTTTTGATGACACACTTTTTAATGCTTACTCTCTCCCAGGCATCGTGCTGGCTGAACATTTTAAATCTGTGGCAAGTCCCTCCCAGCATCGCTCCGAGGCAGCCAGTTTTACCCCATCCCTGTGGGTGGGAACACAGCATCCCTCAGAGACGTGGACCCCCACCCCCCCGCCCCGGGCTTTGGGGCCGTACAGCAGCAGCAGCAGCAGCAGCTGCGAACCCCGCCTGTGTGGTTTCCAGACTCGCGTGCATTAGCAGAAGGCCATGGGGTGGCCCTCACGGACGGCTACATTCTGTTTCAGAGAAGTCTGTTGAGGAAGGCTGGGCAACATGTGTGACATTTTGGAAAATTTTCTATCAAAAAAAAAAGATTCAATTTTCACAAGTGCTGGTGCTTCAAAGGGTCTAAGTGTGGGTTATCGGGAGGAGCACATGTGGGAAGCAGCTCTCTCCCATCCCTCCATCAATGAGACAGTCTTGAATTTCAATGATCTTATAAATGCAACGTGAGTGATAAATTTTAACTCTATTAAAGCTGTTTCATTTAGAAGATGGAATCTATTCTTTGGTCATGGTCATGTCACTTTTTTTTTTTTACTGCATCTTTCCAACAGAAATATTTGCGGGCCATCCCCGAGTCCCTTCCTGGGTTCTTTACAAGGTGAGGAGGAAGGACCAGGGGTGGGTGGGGGAGGGCTGGCGGGAAGGTGAAGCCGGCCGCGCTGTCCAAATGGTTGCCAGAGAGGCCGGGCTGCCATTTATTTCATCTCCCTAGTTGTTTCCGTATGGGACGGACAGCTGCTGACTCCGGGGTCTTCGCCGGGAATGAAAGAGCGAGGACCAGGAGGCTGGAACTCAGAGGCGGTGGCGGAGGCCTTTCCTTCCAGGATGACGGCATCGCGCTCCTCACGGGGGCTCTGCTCGCCTGCCCTGGACACCCACGGTCCCCCGCATCCCCCACGCAAGATTTCCCTGGAAATGTGATGTTTGTCTTTGCTTTGGGATGACCATCCCGCAGGCAGATGAACACATCTGTCCGAGAACTGGAGCCCTGCTACTGCAAAGTGGCGCTGGCCATGGCAGTTCCCAGGAGGGGCCCCGAGGACACAGGTCCCTGTCCCCGGGCTGGGCTCTGGGCCCCCACCACGGCGGGTTCAGATGTGCCAGGAGGGGACTCGGGGGGCGGGGGCCACGCTTACTATCAGGCTGCCTCTGACAATGCCTAATGTAATCCATACACTACACATACATTCTAGTTACACAATTTATGAGGTATAACAAGGGGAGAGAAGTGAAGCGGGCTTATAATTGTGACTGATGTGAAACAGACATGTAGAATGAATGGCCTTACAACATTTTCTTTGAAGTTGGTTAAAAGCAGTAAAGTGATCTTCGCCGTAAGTGAAACCTGCTGTTGCGGGTACCCACTGGCGTGGGGGACGTTTTTCCTGTGGACTCTGTTTCTTGAATGTTAATCCGCCACTCGGACGTTTTGAAAACGTTTCTTTCGCTGCGCGGTGGGAGAGAGAGAGAGAGAGGCTGCACACTGTGGAACGCCTACTACGCGCCCATCCCGTGTCAAGCGCGTGGCCCAGGGAGCCCCAGTGGGTGCAGCGCTAGCGCCCACGGGAATGTTTTCATTTGAATTTCTTGGAAAGCCAGAAGAAAATAATGAATATACTGATACGATACCATATTAATTAATTCCCATAATAAAATTAGAATAATGATAATGAACATAACAAGGAATCCAGTCTGGACTGTGTTTGCCCTCTGCTAATTTTTTTTTTTTATGGGAAAAGGGCCCACGAGGCAGAGGGCTGAGGGCCCGCAGACCTCACATTGTGGCCCTGGTTGATAGACACCATCTCACTGGTTCTCCCGAGCGACTGTGAAAGGCAGGAAGGCACGGGGAGAGCGATGCCTCAGAGACTTCAGGAATTTTCCGAAGGTCCTACAACTGGGACGAGGGAGAGCCAGGTTCTGAAGGCGATGGTCTGACTCCTCCCACGGGAGAAGAGCTTCATGTTCAGGCGGTTCTATATGGGAACGCCTGCCTGCGGCCGGGCAGAACGCCATCTGGACATTTGTTACCAAAGAAATGAATGGAAGTCCATTCTGCGGTGGCCATGTGTTTATCCCAAGACTATAGGAAGATGTCTAGAAAGGTACGCCACTCAGATGTCCCCAAGTTTACCTGCTTCAAGGTCAGGATTGTCTTTAACATTCACGTAACCCAGGCCTGATCCTTGGAGCCATCGTCTTCCCTCTCTTCCTCCTGGGGTCTCTGTGTTCCCCTAACCAGTCCTGGTTCACACTGACAGTCTCCGCTAATAACCTCTCAGCCGGTTATGAAGGTCACTTTTTGGGCAGGTTGCCACAGCTTTCTCCTCCCAGGGATGCACCCCCCCCCCGCCCCCTCCCCCGTTCCCCAAAGCACAGCTAAGACTCAGCTGGGACTCCCACCAGGTTTTCCTGAAGTCTTGGGGGGTATCAGTACCACAACACAAAGGGCAACCTATGGCTGATACCTGGGCTGACCAAGTGTCTCAGTCAGCCAAGACTAAGGGGCCCCGGCTGGGAATTGAGCTTTTTTTTCTCATCAACAGTGTTACTTGAGGACCTGCTGTATAATAAATACCATTGGACTGTATACTTAAAAAGCACAAATTTTCTCATGTGAATTATATTTCAATAAAAACTATAATGACAGACTGAGCAATGGTTGCCTCAGAATCGGGGTGTGGAGGGGGATGGGCAGAAAAAGAAGAAGGAATTTTCTGGCATGATAGAAATGTTTCCAATTTGTGAGGGGTGTGAATTGTATGGCTGTATGGATTTTTCAGAACTCATCTGACTATAACAGATAAGATCTGTGCACTTCACAGGTAAGTTTGGTCTCAACAACAACAAAAAATAAAAGGCAAAAAAAAAATCTTAGCAAAATTGGAATTGAATACTTTAGGTATGATAATTTTATCATTTACAAGGTGTCCCCCAAAAATGCATACACACTTTAACTGCTGAGATAGCTCAATTTTGAAAATGAAATGTATTTTAATAAACACTGCCTTTATAATTATTCAAAGTCTGTGTATACATTTTTGGGACACCTTATATATAATCTAAAACCCATAGTCAACCCCTTGCTCACTCCTGAACCCAATCATGTCATTGCAGTTGGAACTAAGACCAACGTGCCCTGTTATGGGTGATACGTGTTCACAAGGTTCTGCAGGTGCTTGCCAGTGTAATTAGTGAAAGTAAGAAATGAGGAGTCTTCCTTAGGAAAGAGGTGGCAAAAATACCGTTATTTACGTTATTGAAGTTGTCTACCTGGACAACTGAAGAAACACTGAGAATTGTTAGAACAAAGAGGGTTCACCATCCTAATTGTGAAACCAATAGCTTTCCCATCTATAATAATAAAAGCATAATATGCTAATTAGACCAGATAGCCGAATAACCTTCTGGACGTCCTTCTGGACAACCTGGTTGAAGCCAGGGCTGCGAGGGCTGAGCCCCTTGCACGAATTTTGTGCATTGGGCCGCTAGTATAAGAATAAACAAACATTATTTAGAAAATATAGTGGTTAAAACAATTCCATTTAAAGAATTAACAAACACACAAAATGCCTAAGACCAATATAAAGAAAGTTATTGCCTGACAGCATTGCTCAGTAGTTGAGTGATGACCTCTGAACCAGGAGGTCATGGTTCAATTCCTGGTCAGGGCACATGCCCAGACTGCAGGCTCGATCCCCAATGTGGGGTGTGCAGGGGGCAGCCAATCCATGATTCTCTCTTCACTGATGTTTTTATTTCCCTCTCCCTCTCCCTTCCTTGCTGAAATCAATAAGGATATTTTTTTTTTTAAAGAAAGTTATTAAACTCTCCCCAGGAGCACAAAAAGAACTTCAGTAATTCAAGGGAGCATGTCATCTTTTCACGGATGCACTCAATATTATAAAGATTTTTAATGGTACTTGAAACAAAAAGATTAAAATGAGCATGGGAGTGTAAATGTGCAGGCATGGTCAGAGGAAGAAGGAGAAGGGGGGGGGGTGAACTGTCTTCTCCCAGGTGTAAGAATTCATTCATTAAAGTTGGTACAGAACTGATCCAGGAAGAGGGAGGCCTCCGTGGAGCCAAAGATCAAGCATCGCTATGGATTGGGAAAAAGTAAAGGTCACATTGAAATAATTAGAGGAAGATTGGATTGTGCACCAAATCATGTTGGCAGTTGCCTGAAGTGAGTTCCCGAGGAAGCCACGTTGGTTGCCTGCAGCCCAGTCCCTTCTATCCTGCCTGGTAACAGCGCCCGCCCCAGAGAAGAGAGGCTTG
Source organism: Myotis lucifugus (assembly GCF_000147115.1). Lineage (NCBI taxonomy): Eukaryota > Metazoa > Chordata > Mammalia > Chiroptera > Vespertilionidae > Myotis > Myotis lucifugus. The sequence goes on from NW_005871507.1 coordinate 511,042, forward strand.
TCCACAGCACCAGCAGCCAGGCTCCCAGAAGGATTTCAGCTCAGCCCGGTCACCTCGAGTATTGAAAAATTTCTGCATCAGGAGCGTTCTTTCGTTCTTTCTCTCTCGTTCCTATTTCCCTTTTGTTTAGAGATTCCAGGGGATTCTCCCTACAGATGCCCCTGGCGAGGGCTAGATCCCGTGCTCCCCCTGTGGCGGGGGGAAAGGGCGAGGTCTGAGTCATGCAAAATACCTGGAAGGCATTGTTTACCACACAGTGATTCTGTGTCCAGAAAGAGGAGGAGGACAGCTAAAGGGCAACACCAGCCAACGTTCACTAACCTGTGTCAAGAGTCCTCACAAATCGATAAGAACGAGTCTTCTCAAAAGAATGTGAAGAGCCATGAAGAACCATCCTCAAGGATAATT
>NW_005871507.1:512540-515968 GCF_000147115.1 Myotis lucifugus
GGGGGCGTGGCTTCAGCCTCCCTGGCCAATAGCGTCGCAGCACAGCCAGAGAGTGGCAGGACACAGCCACCAGGGCTGGCTGGGCATTGATTTGACCCCTGACTGACGTCCATGTCCAGTTACACTGTTTACATTTGTAGGGAAGCAGGGCAGCCCCCTCCTGCCGCCCGCCTCACCTTCTAGGCTAAGAAAGGCCCGCTGATCTCCGTGTTTCTCCTCCCCTCCGGAATCAAAACCCCTTGGGGATGAACGATCCCAGCCATGACCCCAACACACGCCCGGTGTCACTGTCACAGACGTCCCCAGTCATTGCAGCCCGTTCCTCAGCCCGCAGTGCCCTGCTCCACCCACTGCCACTCCTCACCTGTCACCCCCTGAGGACCACCTTATGTTATCCTATCTGAAATGTGAGCAAGATCTCAAATGCCCTCCGTCAATAGCTCCCTTGCCCTACCTTTCTTCCTCTAAAACCCTTAAATTTAAAAAATACATATTTGATTGATTTTGGAGAGGGAAATAGAGATAGAAATATCAATGATGACAGAGAATCATTGATCAGCTGCCTTCTGCACATTCCTAAGTGGGGATCAAAACCTCCCCTGGTCCCTTCCCCTGTCCCTCCCCCAGCCAACAGGCCTCTGGTGGTGGTGTGGCACCAAGGGAAGGAGGAGGGGGGGAGGCGTGGAACTGTGGGGTGGCGGGGCACCGAGGGCAGTGTTGGCATCTGGCATCTGTTCCACACCCTGCCTGGCGACCGTCACCTCCTCTCCTAACCCCGCCGGGGCCTTCGGGCCCCAATTGGCTTGGCCCTGATCGCCCCTGATCGCCCGCCAGGCCTAGGGACCGCTCCCATGCACGAATTTCGTGCACTGGGCCTCTAGTAAAGGTATAAGCTCTACCATTTACAAACTGTGTGCTTGGAGGCATTCCTCTTCGTCTCTGTGCCTCAGATTCATTTTTATGAGTGGAAATGACAAGAGTACCTACCTTCCAGGGTGCTTTTATTTTCTTTGGTTTTTTTCCCCAGGGTAGTTTTGAGGGTGCAATAAATTAAAGTGTTTTAAACAGTGTCTGGACCAAAGTAAGGGCATAGTCATTTGGCTACAACCATAAATCTTTTAAAAATATGTTTTTATTGATTTCAGAGAGAAAGGGAGAAGGGGAGAGGGATAGAAACATCATTGATGAGAGAGAATCACTGATCAGCTGCCTCCTGCACGCTCCCTACTGGGGATCGAGCCTGCATGTGCCCTGGCCAGGAATCAAACTATGACCTCCTGGCTCAAAAGTCGGCGCTCAACCATTGAGCAACACCAGCCAGGTGGACCCAGAAATTATTAAATGCATACGAGGCACCCAAGAGGAGTAGTTGTGAGAATTAAAATAGAGAATTAAAATAAAGGCACATGCCTGGCATTTAGCAATGGGTGGATGCTCAACCACTGAGCCACACTGGCCTGGCACTACAACCATAATTTTGTGTCGTTTCTGGCCATAGCCCAGCCTGCCCACCGCTGTGGAGCTGGGGCCATTCAGGGCTTTGTGAGGTTCAGGCCCTCCTGCATGACAGAAGGCAGCCAACTAGAACTGGATAAGCTTGCTTCCTTGAGCTCAAACTCTTTAGAACTAGGCGTTTCATCGGTGGTTAAATAAATGGCCACCGCCATTTATTGGAAACATGAAGAGTTCTCAGAGCTCCCTGCGACTTCTCCGGAGCTTTTATGCTACGGTGATTCATCTGCTGATACTTCTGTTTCCTCTCCTAATCTGTGCATCCAAGGAGGGCTATGATTTATTTACTACTAATTCCCCCGGATCCACTCCGGGCCCATCACAGAGGGGCTCAGTGAATATTTGTTGAATGAATACATGAATGAATCAGCAAATGAAGAAACAAGGGAGCAGGCGCACGACTCTCCAACCGTCTTATTTAAATACTACGCTTCTGTCTGGAGCGAGCGGCGTGCAAGTCAGAACTGGAAGGCCCACGGGCTAACTACCTGGATGGCAGCAAGACATGCTTCATCTCCTTGCAATCTATTAAAAGCTCATCCTTCAGAAGTTCTTTCAAGCTTCTTAAGCAGAGGAAATTCCATCATCATCTGTGCTCCAGCCAATGAATCTCAAGTCTTGTCCTTTGAGAAAACGTGAAATATTATACCAACGTAGATAAAAATCTCTGGGCTACTCATGTCGGTCATGCATGCACACATGCGCTTAAAGATGAAACAGGCTTGGAAGGTGGTGACCAAAAAGGGAATGTGGTTTAATTCGGGGGAATTAAAAGGATGAGACAGGAGCAATAAATATAAATTTGCTGAACACTTTTCTAGGCCTGGAAAAAGGAAATCTACCTGATATGTATTTGATACTTGGACAGAACATAATATCCGAAAATAGTTTGAAGATTTGATTTGTTTTGATGCAGTAGGTGAGTTTTTTTATTTATTTTTATTTTTTTTCTGAATGTGGCAGAGAGCACTATCAGCTCGAGTCATACGGGCAAGCTCTACTGCTGCCAGCCACAGTCCTGCCATTAATCTAGCACACTTCTCACACTCTATTTTTTTATTGTTTTAAGAAAATATCGAGGTCCAGTTCTGCTCGAACGCCCCTTCGTCCTGTTGCTTGTTCCAGGCAGAGTGCGGTGCACCGTGGGGTCCAGTTTGGCTCCTGGTGTGGCTCATCCTGCTGATGGTGGTGGTGTGGTCGCCACTCACCCTTGGCTCAGTTCCCACCTGCAGCTCTGAGCTGGGCCAGGGGTTCTCCTCTGGACCCAGGACTGGAGCTCCCCGCTGAGGTCCAGTGGAGCGGACCCCTCCAAGAAAGGGGTCTCCCCAGGGGTCCCGCAGGGGCCCGTCATTCAACCCCGAGCTTCAGGAACGCAGGCAGCCGGGTGAGCTTCCAGCTGTGGCTCATTGAGACCCTTCGCGGGCTCTGCAGGCTGGGGAGGCCCCTGGGAGCAACAGGGATTCCAGGCACCTGGGCCCCGGAGGCACTTCCGGCCGGTGGGCGGGCCCCAGGGCACTTCCTGCTGCCTGTCCGGGCAGCTCTCTGCAGGGCGACCCGGTGGGTGCATGGGGTGATGCCCTCCCTGCCGCCCGCCGGCTCCCTGCCTTGGGGGACAAGGCTCCGGCCACGTCGCTGGACGGTGCGGTGACCCTGCAGGTAGGCCAGGGCCCCCTGGGAGCCCCCCCAAACCCCAGCCCCGGCCTCTCCCGGTGCGTCCTCTCTGCGCTGTCGGAAGCTGTGCTCAGGGCGCGGGCTCCGGCGGGAGGAACGGCTCCCTGCGCCCCTGGACTTGACTTTGCCCGTGGAGGGCGAGCGGGCGGCGCCTGCCTGGGCCGCGGCCATGCTGGCCCCGGCGGCCGGACCCTCGGCGAGGCCGGCCCTGCCTGGGTCTCGGGCTCCCGTCCGACCAACCTCAG
>NW_005871507.1:516251-609877 GCF_000147115.1 Myotis lucifugus
CCTGAGGGCTTGGGAGTAGCTGTCCACCGTCACCCTGGTTCAGCCTCGCCCACCGTCACCGTGTCTTAGCCTTGCCCACCATCACCATGGTTTAGCCTTGCCCACCATCACTGTGGTTCAGCCTTGCCCACCGTCACCGTGGTTTAGCCGTGCCCACGGTCACTCCTTGCCCTTTCTGTCCCAGAGTCCTAAACACCGCTTGGTGGTGAACTTTGTTCAGGAATTGTTGGGGTCCCCAAGTGAAAGTGCCTTCGTCCTCGCCAAGGGGCCACTCCCGTCCCCTTTCACTGGCTTCTGAGTCCAGAGAGCCTTGTCTGACCTGTCCCTGGAATTCCCCACCCCATCCTGTGCCTCAGGCTGTTCCTTCCCGGAGGCCCTGTCCCCTCCTCCTGCCTCAGGACTGGAAGCCGGTGGCCCTTTCTTTCCAGAACGGCCTTGGTTGTGTTGTCATGCACCGCCCCCCCCCCCCCCCCGTGGCGGTCACCCGTGGAGAGACACTTTTCTTTCTCTCCCAAACACATGCCCTGCACCCAGCACACACGTCTCAGAAGCTCCGGCGTCCCCCGAAGGCTCGGACCCCTTGGGTTTATTCCTTGAGCTCTCACTGTGGCCACCGCCTGCGTTCCCAGGGCCCCGCGGATGGGTGCTGCTCCCTGTGTACACTCAGTGTCTACTGTGCAGGTCGGATGTAAGAACTGAAATGCTGACGTGGCTGCTGATGGTGCGTTTGTGTTCTAGAATGCACGTGAGTTCTTGAGCAGGTGGATTCGTTCATTCACCCATTCACTTCTTCACTCACTCACTCACCTCTAGGGCCTGTGTGCTTGGCTCTGTGCTGACCCCCTGGGGTTGCAAATAGGAGGAATTCTCCATTCCTAGCGATGTGAACTCCGGCTGGGGGAGAGGTGGGCAATATGGCCAGGTGAGCAGGTGATAGGGGCACACGGATTTGGGGGAGCACGCTGCCCTTGGGTGAGAGGCACTGAACCTAGGTCTTGAAGAAAGGGGGAGGGGAGGACCCGCCTGTGTCGATGGTGGGCCGTTTTGTCAGGGCCTGGTCTCCGCTGGTGGGAGGGAGAGCAGGAGGTGCAGCAGGAACTGTTGGCAGCAGGCAGGACCCTGGCTGGGGAAGGCTTTGTGAGACGGAGGGAGGCATCTGAACTTCACTCTGAGAGCAACAGGAAGCCTGAGGAGGTTTTGAGCAGAGGCATAACGCCATCCGTTTGTTTTTGTTTGTTTTTGTTTTTTAAAATAGGGAGATGATTCTGCATCGAAGGGATGGGATTCATTCTTAGAAAATTTAATCCTTAAAGGGCAACAGGCACCTGGCTGCCCAGAAGCCCGGCTTTCAGCCCAGCGTTTGGAGGGTCTCGTGATGATGTAATTGAGCTTTTAGCCAAAAAAGATGAAATCGTAGCAGCCAATAGGTCTAAAACGGAAAGAGCGTGATTTGCCTTATAATAATGCAATCCCCCCCCCCCCAGTAAATCTTTAATTCGACCTATGAATCTTTAATGCCAACCACTCCGCCTAATACTTTGAAATGGAAACTTGAGAGGCGGCCATTGCAAAACCAGCCCTCCGGTGGGTCCGGTGCGCCGGGGGCAGACAAATTGAGCAGCATGAACTATGGACACCTCCTGGTGGCAGCAGCCGTGTGCTGGTCACCTGGTCAGAACAAGAGGGACATGAGTCCAAGGCCTTAAAAATAAATAACGCTGGCGGCCGGGAGGAAGGGACAGGGACGGGAGGATGAAATGGGCCCAATCAGGGGGCCAACCTGGTGGAAACCCCTGCCTGTCGGAGGGAGAAGGGGCAGAGGGAGGTACAGGGTAACCCGGGCCGGCCGCGCCCTTCCTGGTGAGAGGACCCCCCACAAGGATGCTTAGGACACATTCAAAACCAAAGGACGGAGTGGAGAGGTAGGGGTTTCCCACGTCCTCTGGCGGTTTTTAAAAGAGACTGTTTTCACTTTTCAGTTCCCAACACCCCGCCTGATACATTCTTTCCCTTCATCCTCTCTCTCAGCGCTATGAGCGCGTTCTCGCCTTCTGAGCACCCTCTCACGTGCAGGGCTGGATGTGACATGAAAAGTGTGGGCGCCAGGGAAGCAGCACCCAGCGGCATGGTGCTTCTCGCTTGGGCTTTTTCTAGTGACAGCATTGAACAACGTCATGACGACAGTCGCCTGGGGGATGTGGAAGCGCTAAATGCAACATGGGGTGTGAGGTGGACACTGCCCACTGAGGTGGGAAACCCCATAAGACACAGAAGGCGGCAGCTGTGGGGTCCCGTCTCACTGGTTTGGATGTGGAGGTGGCCAGGAGTGAGGTGGGAGGACCCAGGGTCCAGGTTTAACCACTTGCTGGGTGACTCCCCCTCTCCAGGCCTCCGTTTCCCTCTAGGTCAGTGGTTCTCAACCTTCCTAATGCCGCGACCCTTTAATACAGTTCCTCATGTGGCGGGGACCCCCAATTTCATTGTTACAAATGGAACATAATTAAAGCCTAGTGATTCATCACAAAACAATATGTAATTCTATATGTGTTTTCCGATGGTCTTAGGCGACCCCTGTGAAAGGGTCGTTCGGCCCCCAAAGGGGTCGCGACCCGCAGGCTGAGAACCGCTGCTCTAGGTGAAGTGAGCAGATAGACTCCAAAAGATCTCTAGGACCAGGGGTGCAGGGCTGTTTTAGGAATGCCATGACTCTTAAGCACCTCATGGCCCTTCCTCCACTAAAAAAAATTAAAATGATATTTTATTGCTGCTCTGGCAGCACAGAAATGCAATCGAGTCTCGGTCATGTTCGCGTTTTTACCAACAGTTACAGCACGAATCTTGCTTAAATTCACGCCCCGCGGGCCCCAAGCCTTGTGCCCACTGCACCTCGTGGGGAAGTCCGCCCCGTGTGGGGGGGTGAGCAGCCAGGAGGCACACAATATCACAGGGGTTAAGAGTGTGAGCTTAGCTTGAAAGGAACCTCGAATCAAACTAGCGCTCAGCCACTTGCTCGCTGTTTGGCCTCAGGCGAGGTATTTAACCTTTCTGAGCCGGCTTTCCCCAGTGTCGGAGGAGGATCATAAATCATGGCGAGTCTGCGGGATCTCAGTGAGGGTGAGGCGAGACAGGGCCTCCACGTTCAGGCCTTACCCAGCTCAGCACCTGCTCTCTTCCCGCTCTCGGATTGGCACCATGGTCTTCTGTGAGGGGTTGCCCAGCGGTGCGCAGGGCAGCCACCTGTCTGCCTCCCTCCCTCCCCGCCAGCAAGGTGAGCGGGGCTCTGGCTCCTGCAGGCGTGGAGCCTCCCTCCCCCATGTCAGCCCCATGGCCTCGGGCTCCTCTTGCAAAGAGCTCCAGGCACTGTCAGGCTGGAGAGCTGGGTGGTAGCCATCCCCTGCCCTGGGCACCAGCTGATGAGCCTTTTTCATGCCACCGTTTGGGGGGCAGGGCGGCGACAGCAGCAGTTGCACCCTCACCTCCCATGGTGCCGAAGGCTGCAATAATTACCACATTTGGTTTCGTTTTCAAGCCTTTTTTCCCCCATTATGTACAGATTATTCTAATTGAAACAACAGTACAAGATTTGAATACCTGGACCTGTCGTCTCACACAATTACTACAGTGAAAATGAAAATGTTCCATGAAATTTGTGTGTGCATGTGTGTGTGGGCACACGTGTGTATTTGTGTGTGTGTGTGTCTTGGGTCTTGTGCTCGCCTAAAGTTTCCATCACCGCCCTTATTTAAGATGCTGCGGGTATGGGAAGCGCACCCTGTTGATGGTGGAGAGTTATCGTTGCTTTTCCGAAAGGCAATCACACAGGTCAGCGGCACCCCCTCGCTCACCCGCTCCCCTCCGGGCATTCATTTTAATGTCTAAATAGCAAGCGCGCTTCCAGAGGCTGCACAGAGCACTGAGCAAGCGGGAGGCCACTGGCTCGGGAAGAGGACTGCTCAGCGGAGCCTTTCGCAGAGAGAATCCTGAATATCTGCGCCATTATTTAGCGTCAGAATCAGTTATGGTTGTCTGACTGATGGACAATTTCCCCCCCGACCTGCTCTCTTTGCAAGTGACCTATGCTGTCTAGACGGTTGCATATTATTTATGCATTCATTTCTGAGTGTGGGTGTCTTTCACTAAAGTTGTGCAGATTTCAGGCAGCCCAGTAACTATTGGAAACGGACTTCATGAAAAGCCATAGCATCGCAGCAGGCGGAGGCTTGCCTTCTGAGGGGTGTGTCACTATTAGAATAAAATACAAAATGTGTTTTATGTTGAAAGAACCATCATATGTGCTCTGGGGGAAAAAAATGAAACCAACCTTTTCAACTTCTGCCCCAAATATATGTGTGTGCGCGTGCGAGCAACACACACACACACACACACACACACCCTCACCCTCCTATCTTCAGAGTACCAGCAGTGGGCCATGGAGAGAATTAAAGACAGCTAATTTCAAAGGTTCTTAATCAATTCAAGTTGATCCCATGTGTTGATTAGGGAGTCCGAATGCATTATTTGCATTCTGTTTCAAATTCAGAATATTCTCTCGGAGGTTGGATGCGGGAGAAACCTTTTTCTGAGCGATCCCCTTGGGCAAGAAGGGAGTTAATTTGAAAACTCTGGCGTGTCTGACGGGTTGTGAAAGTCCCACATGAAACATTTATAACAGCTCCTTGCAGGGTGGCGTAAGTGTGTGTGTGCGTGTGCACACACACGTATGGCCGTCAGGGGTCATGAACCCGTGGCTGAAGGTTCATGTGTGGTTCATGTGTGGAATGACCTGGGTAGTGAGCAGAATGATCTGGACACTTGGTATGTGTAGACCTTCCAGCCAGAGGCCATGGGAACAGGGCAGTGTTGAGCGATTGAAGGGGGAGTGGGGAGGGCGCCCGCTTCCTCTGGTGCATCTGAAGTTGGGGGCTGGTCCTGGGTGGTCTCAGGCTGACCCGTCCCCCGGCTCTGGTACCCAGTTTGGGACACGGACTTGTCCTGGCTTCATTGTGGGAGACTGAAGTGTGAAGTGGGCCCCTTCAAGCTGGTGACCTGGTGAGCTCTGTGAAACATGCCCAGGCCCGGCCACAGGAGGTGGACCAGATGGCCAGCTTGCTCCATGCAGCCCGGGTGAGGGTGCGCGTCTGCACGTCCCTCCCCTCGGACTTCCGCTAGGACAGTCCCACCCTGCCTAGCAGTGTGCTGACGGGTGCGCCTACATATCAGGAAGATACTGCCTCTTTGGGGCCGGATAAGACACTGAGCTAAAGGGTGTCCCAAAATTCACGCAAGATTTGAATTTTGCGTGAGCATTAACAACAACAACAACAACAAAATAAAAGCCTAATTTTACTTGGTTTATTGAATCAGATTCTAATATCTGTTGCCCTTTGATTTCAATCCTTCAATTTGATAAGCATGACCAAGTACCATTTATGGCCCAGGAGCAGGGACAATGAAGAAGACCACGGCTTTTCGTACGTGCCAGCAAAGCCATGGAGGCCATTTACCCGATGTGCTATTCCATACATAACCCTATACTGTAGACTTTATGAATCAATAAAAAATTTACAATTTTTAATGATAAACCTGTGTTTTCTATCAAAATTACTTCTTGCGTGAATTTTGGGACACCCTTTATTTGCTTTTCACTTATGTCAACTGGAGATGGTGAGGGAGGGGGAACATCTCACAGGAATTATACAAAGGGAAACACTCCCACTGGCTAAAACTGCTTCTGTATTTTGGAACCTCACCCCCACCCCCAAATCCAAACCCGCTTACACCGCTTCCTACGTCCCGTCGGGAGACACCACCGACATCTTCACGTTGACCCTGATCACCAAACGGCCAACGTGTTTTGTTCATCAGCCACCACCATCACTTCTTCATCAAACTCGCTTCTCCCGGGGCTAAAGGGAGGTGGGATGGAAAGAGAAGTCACGGCGAGGGAAGCGCACAGGCCCCACGCTTTCCGGAGGGGGGAACGTCTTGCGTGTCTAAATAGCAGTTCTAAGACACACCATCTCCTTGGCTAACAATGCTGAGCGGCCCCTCTCAAAGGCTGTTTCTTTCTGAGCGTCGGTTTTATTTTCCGTCCCACTCCCCCGGTATAAGATTAATCCGCGCATTCTGCATGTTGCTTGGAGTTCACTGCGCGTGTTTACTGAGGTGTACAGCTCTCAAATAGCTTGGGTGCCTTTTCCACCCGCCGTTAGGAAGTATATTTAAAAGAAATTGCCTTTTATAGATTTAAATTACAAAAGTCCCGATATCATGCAAAAGGCAGTTTAACTCATGCAAGCATACAAATAGGTAAATCTTCGGGAAGAAGATACCCAGGCTAATATGAATGTAAATAGGATTAGCCGTCTGCATTAGCGGCGGCTGTGAAATTTCAAGGACTTTCCGTCAGGTGAGTCTTTAAAATACACCTAGATTTCATGCGTGCATTTGTAGGTATTTGCAAATATATTTTACTTTGTCTTGGGCTTGAATTTCAAACAAGAATCCACAGCGGCGCTGACATCTGCTTGTTGGCAGCCAACGTAGAAGTGGAATCCAACCTTCTTGATGGTTAAATATTTATTGATATTAAATTTTATATCTTTGGGGAAATAGGACAAGTTTGACCAAGAAAATATAGATTCATATCGCAACGAAACGAGAAAACAGGGTTTCTCGTGGTTTTATTTTTCTCATATGAAAAGCCTTGTGCCTTGGCCGGTATGGCTCAGTGGGTGGAGGGTTGCCCCATGCACCGGGAGGTGGTGGGTTTGATTCCCGGGTCAGGGTTGCAGGATTGATCCCCAGTCAGGGTGTGTGTGGGAGGTGACGAGTCGATGTGTCTCTCTCACATTGCTGTTTCTTTTTCTTCTCTCTCTCCTGTCCTCCCTCTCTTAAAAACAAAAAAAGAGTACTTCTTAATCTTTCTTTAAAAAAGAAAGAAAAGCTTTGCTTATTCCCAAACACTGGTCCAGATGTAAGTGAGCAGTTTAGAGCAGGGATTGGCGAACAATGGTCCGTGGGCTGGATCCAGCCCACACTGCCTGCTTCTGTTCATCCTCCAGGATAAGAATGGTTTTTACAGTTTTATTTTATTTTTTTTTAATTCGTTATTGTTGAAAGTATTACATATGTCCCCCATTGTTGGTTTGTACATTTTTAAATGGTCGTAAAAAAAAAATCAAAAGGAAAATAACATTTTATGACACATACAAATGATACAAAATCCAAATTTTAGTGTCCATAAATAACGTTTTATTGGGAAGACAGCCGCACTCATTTGTTTAACTACTGGCTGCTTTCTCACTTCAAGAGCAGATTTGCGCCGTTGCGACCTTACAGCCTTTGAAGTCTAAAATATTTACCATCTGCCTCTCCCAGAGGAGTGTGCCAGCCCCAGGTGGAGAGCAAAAGTGTCTTCTGATTGTTGAGAATCAGAATCGGGTTGGAAATCTGTTCTAACAAGAATCTCGTGTATCCGTTTGAGCTGATTATTTTTTTAGCTAGGAGCGTCAGAAAGGGATTACAGTGGGGCCTTGACTTACGAGTGTCCCGACTAACGAGTTTTTCGAGATAGGAGCCGTCTCTCGGCCGATTTTTTGCTTTGAGTTGTGAGCTAAAATTGGGGTTCTTCCGCTAGTTGGCGCAGCGAACGTCACAGTGAACGCCACAACATCAGCCCAGCATCACGTGTCTCACTCGTTCACTTTTTGATTTGACATACGAGTAATTTGAGTTATGAGCTCCGTCATGGAACGAATTAAACTTGTAAGTCAAGGCCCCACTGTATAGGTAACCGGGCATCTTGCTTTGTTTGTTTTTTAATTTAAATTAAGTTGTAACCTAACAGAGCAGCTAGGGAGCCACAGGTATGACCCTTTGGGCGGAGGTGGGGTAGAGTGAGGGGGAAGGGCCCCCTCTCGGGTCCCCCTTCCTGGGATCACATCTCCATCAGCCATGTAGGATTTTTGCTTAACTTCTCTGCACCAGTTTCCTTGGTGACAAAATAGGGGCTTTCCTCATAGGGTCGTTGCCAGAATTAAACGAGATGACCATTCACGTGACTCAACGGGGCACATTATTCCACAGCCCTTGCGTTAGATGAGCCTTTTTACTTCTGTCCTGTGAGGGGTCTGGAATACAGGGTCACCTTCTTCCTGAGCAAGCCGGGTGCATGAGCATCTAGAGCCCCAGCACAGATCAGAGGGGTGTGTCCACCACTCCTCATTGGTGGAGCCCAGCAGTAAATGATGGGGAGCCAAACCATCGCTCCTGTCCACATGGAGTTTATAGTCTGGAGAAACAAATGGCGTTTAGCAGGTCATCACAAACTGTCCTATATAATAAAAGGATAATATGCAAATTGACCCTAGTGGCAGAGCGACCAGAACCACTGCTCGACCAGTCACTATGAGGCGCACTGACCACCTCTCGGTCCCTCCCCCCAGCTGGCAGGCTCTGATTGCCTGATGGCGAACAGAGAACCAGGGGTGGTGGTGGGGGACATGGGCAGCGCCAGGCCAAGGCCCCCACCCTGCTGTTTGCCCCACACACAGAGGGCGACCTGCGGTAGGGGCAGGGCTGGCGAGTGGGAGGGAATGGCCGACTTCTCGGTCCCTCCCCCACAGCCTACAGGCTCCGATCACCCAATCACCCAATGGCGAAAGGGGAACTGGGGGTGGGTGGTGGGGGGGTGGGGCCAGCTGCCGGCAGCCGGGGAAGATGGCCCTGATCACAGGCCAGGCCTAGGGATAGTACCTGTGCATGGATTTTGTGCACAAGGCCTCTAGTTACAATATAGTTGCCCTTCACAAAAGATTGTGCCCTGGGATATGGCATAGGAAGATTTATTTAGCAAAGCTTTAAATTTTTTAGTTATTGATTTCAGAGCAGAAGGGAGAGGGGAAAGGGATAGAAACATCAATAATGAGAATCATTGATCAGCTGCCTCCTGCACGACCCCTATTGGGGATCCAGCCCGCAACCCAGGCATGTGCCCTGACCAGGAATCGAACCATGACCTCCTGGTTCATAGGTCGACACTCAACCACTGAGCCACGCCAGCCGGGCTATTTAGCAACACTTTAGTGAGAAAGAGCTGATGGGAAATGAAAAGTTTAATAATATAGGAATCAGAATACCCCCTCCTGGGGTTTAATGGTGTGTGAAGTGCTCTCCACAAGCAGCATGCATGATCCCACTCTGGCCACCAGCACTTGGGGGGTTTCTGTTCTCAGTGGAGAGCTTGTAAGAGCCAGAGAGACCCATCAGGTCCAGAGGTACCTCGGTCCACACAGGCTGCGAGCACAAAGCCAAGTTCATTTGGAGGAAGTGGGAAAGAGCCTGACTTTTGAGTATGTATCAATCAAGTGATCAGACAGCCCTGTTGGTCAATTGGCTAATGCTGCAGTGTGGTTATTACTATTCCTCACAGATGAATAAATAATCTATACTTTTATAAGCATCATTAATAACTTCCACGTTTGATAAGCATTGGGTGGGTGCACTTGGTGAGAACCCACACTGTATAAAACAGGGATCCACGTGCTGAGGAGGTTGTGGCCATGACCTTGCATCTCCCGTCAAGAAAGAGCTTGCCATCCAGTTGCCAGGAAGCTAGTTCCCTGGCAGCCTCCAGCCGCTGGCCCTCAGATCCCACCGCCGCTTTCAGCACACATTAGCTCTTCTCCAGGTCCCCATGTCTTGGTCACTTCGCCCAACGCGGAGCTCCATGCATGGGCGCCCTTTGCTCTGAAGCTCCCTATGGAGTTCATGAAGACTTTCTCAGATGAACGCCATGTTTTGTGTCTCTTCCTTCCGAGTCCTGCTTTCTCCCCACATTTCCTCTTCTCAAGGTCCAATCTGCAGTGTGGCCTCAAGGCTCTCCCTAACCAACCCCACCTCTGAGATGGAAGTTTGCTCAGATGGAAAGACAAACAAAACAAAACAAAAAAAGAGCAATGGTTGAGTTTGCAGACACAGGTCACGAGGGTTTCGGTTCCAACAAATGGAGTTGTCCCATTAGCCAACCTGGTAGAAGCAAGAAAGCCCAACCTTAAGGTAGAGTGTGAGCCTTTGCTTCACAGACCCATCGTAATGTTGAAAACTGTAGAATTGTTTTGGGGGAAACATTGTGAAGATTAGAGGTGTCAGATGCATGTTTGCATCTTTTATCCGTTCTGGAAGAATCATAGTATCCCTTATAGAAGTGAAATCTAGATCGGTCATGTTTCTGGGTGTGGAAATTCGTGCAGGAACTACCTAGACTGCTCCGACCCTTGAACGTGTTTTTCTGGAGGCTTTGAAATATATTTGATTGACAAGACCTTCGCATGCGTACAGACTTCCTGTTTAGAGATTTTGTTTCCTTGCTCTGTCCAACCTCTGTGTAGCATACTCTTTATTAGAGATTTGTGGAGTTTCTGAGTCTCCCCTCAAACCCCCATAATTCTAAATTTCAGGGGGACCTCGCTGTGCATTGCATTTTCATAGTTTTAGTTAAACAGAACATTTAAAAGACACCATTGTGACCAGTATCAGATGCCTTTTTTTTTTTTTGCAAAAGCAAAAACAAATACGAGCATCCTATAAATAACAATATTTTCTGATGTTAATGTCGCATTAATCCAAGAAATGAATATGTATTGATGGTATTCTTTTGGGTTTTGAAAATCCTTACAACCACATAATTAAATGAGTGCCTTTAGAAATACTGATAAAAGCCCATTGCCATTCAAATATCCACACAAGACAATGGCCGTAAGCTGTGGGCTTGGGAGATTAGTTTGGCCACGGGCCAGTGTTTATCACAATATTTCCATCTCCGCTGATAAAATTTAATCATTCTTATTTAAATAGAAATCAGAATTAATGCAGGTTTTAAGGAGAAGGAATAATAAACGAACCGCACTATCTTTATTTCAGAGCTCCTGGCATATATTGTCTATTCAGAAATGGAAATGCCAGCGGTGGTTGTGTTGTGTTCCTACCTTGGACTTTCATTCCCGAGTCCTCAAAAAATAATGAGCTATTGCTGCTCGCATATTTATTTCTCCCACTTGGCTTTAAGTGAAGTGGTTCCCCCCCTCCTCTCTGGTGGGGTCAGCAGGGCTTGGAGTGTGACGGGCCGTGACTTGACCTGGAGTCCCCCCGGCATGTGCTCTGAGCTCTTTCTCTCCGAGCGGCGATGGGTTAAGACCCATCCATTCACGTCCTCGTGCCTGGGTCCCTGGAAGTGGGGACGTGGCTGGGGTGGCCTGGGTGTGGCCAGCTTTGGATCAGAACCACGTGCTGCTCGTGGTCAAATCCAGAGTCAGGTCTCTCACTGGGACCATCAGATTCCCCAGCTTCCTACAAGCAGTACCAGCCGGAGGAAACCTTGTTGGCCATTGAGTTCAACCCCCTCATTCTGTGGGTGAGGAGGTGGAGGCTCAGAGAGAGGCAGTGCCTCGCTCCGTGTCACTCATCCAGTTAGAGGTGAGTCCAGGATGCAGATCACCAGCCTGGCATTCTTTCTTTGACCCGGTAGGGTCCCTTTAACCCACGCCCAGTGCTGGGGTGGACACAACTCAGGACCGTTTTGTTTGTCTCTGTCTATACATTTTTGGCTAATGTCTCAAATGGTTTATACCAAACCAAACCCATTCCAATTTAAATACTTCTCCCTCCACAAAATTAACAAACCAACAGAAGAAACCATATTCCAACTGCCACCTCAACCCTGAATTTCCTCCTTTAAATAACATTTTAACAATGTTAATGGTCTTACATTTATATATAAAAAGGGGGGAAAAACAAATGTGTCCATAATTTCACTGTCTCTAGATAATATTACTAACATTTAAAAAGTTCTAATAAATGAAAGTTGTTGATTATTTGCTATAATAACATGGGCAGCAGGTGTAGGCACTTTACTGAACTATCTCATTTACTCCATTTCAAGATCCCAATGAGGAGGGTACAGTGTTTATCCCCATTTTGCAGTTGAGGAAGCTGAAGGGCCAGAGGGTCAAGCAACTTTCCCAGGGTCACCCAGCTAGCGAGGGGCAGAGCTGGGATGCTAACACAGCAGCCTGGCTTTCGGGCTTGTATGGACTCAGAAATGTGGATTCTTAATTTCACCAACACCGCGGTCTTACCTGAATTTTCACTTTTCACGTCTTCAGACTCTCTTATGCATCTGCTTGTTGCCAGGGCCATATCATCTCTCCCAAGTAGGAATTAGCCCCCCCCATTAAAGTCAGTTGTTGTAAACACTCGGATTTGCTAGAAAAGGCAATTGGGAATCAGTTCCACTCTGTTGCTTTTGACTTTGTTATGAATTTCAGTTCGGGTTAAGGGTGTATCAGACTTCAAAACATCTGGTTAGGTCATTTAAGAACCTTCCTGAGACTTCACAAGCCCGTAAGACTTCCTTTCACATCCCTACATTTCCTCTGTCACCACGCTCTTACAGACGCTTGGAGAAACAATGCCTTATTCATTGGAGAAAACGTGCAGAAGGCCTCCTTCATCTGGTATCAGTGGGAATACGATGTTTCACATGAGCAAAATTTCGGGACAACTAAACCTTCAAGGTTTACGAGCTGAATTTTTTCCCTAATAGTTCTTGATAGTTACATATCCCTTTTTTTTTCTTTTGTTCTGTTTGTTTTACCCATTTCTGGGTAACCCCGAGCTATGATTATAATCACTAATAGCATCCTTTCCTATACTATGTGCATAATGAGAGTCTCCAGGCCCTGGGACTGCTAAATGAATGCCACTTTGTAATAATAACGTCCCCTAAGTTACTGAGCACCCTTAGATCTTAAGATGTTAGCAGGTGATAGAGCTTGATCATAATGCAAGAGTGTGATGCTGTGTCTGCCCTTGGAAATAGGAGAACCAGTTAAGGTTGATGAACTGTCATGGGAAGTCTGGCCCTTGTCCTCTGTCAGAGGCACGACTCTTCCCAGTTGATATTCCCTATAGAGACCAGAGGTGTCAGTTGGCCTAGACCAGTGGTTCTCCACCTTCTGGCCCTTTAAAGACAGTTCCTCATGTTGTGACCCAACCATAAAGTTATTTTCGTTGCTACTTCATAACTGTAATGTTGCTACTGTTATGAATTGTCATGTAAATATCTGATATGCAGGAGGGTCTTAGGCGACCCCTGTGAAAGGGTCGTTCAACCGCCAAAGGGGTCACGACCCACAGGTTGAGAACAGCTGGCCTAGACCATCGCCACGGCTCTGCTGTAACCACCGGCCCCACCCTGACCAGGTGACGCTGACCTGGATCCGCTGGGGCTCCGTGGGAGCCAGGACACCACCATCTCCCTCCTCAGAGACAGTCAAACGTTCTCTACCTTTTCACCCTTAGAATCAGGGCTGTCATGGACTTTGCGGGGGGGCGGGGGTTGGGGGAGGTTGGGGAGATGGGGGGCGGCGCACGGGGGTGGAGAGAATGTCTCTTTGTGCAGGTCGGCAGAGGTTTCCCTGGGACACCCAGACTAAACGGCTAGACATCCTCAGCTTTACTGGGTGCTACTGAACGGCTCTCCAAAGTGGTCACACCAGCTCACATTCTCATCGCCGATGCCTAAGAAAGGGCTCCCTTTTCCGGTTACTGTCACCAGCACTTGATCTTATCAGTTCTTTTTTTTTTTTTTTTAAGTTATAAGACCTATGGAAACATTTCCTTTTTAAAGAACCATTGTATTGCCCTAGCTCATTGGTCGGCAAACTCATTAGTCAACAGAGCCAAATATCAACAGTACGACGATTGAAATTTCTTTTGAGAGCCACATTTTTTAAACTTAAACTATATAGGTAGGTCCATTGTTATTCACTTAATTAGGGTACTCCTAAGGCTTAGGAAGAGCCACACTCAAGGGGCCAAAGAGCCGAGTGTGGCTTTCGAGCCGCAGTTTGCCAACCACGGCCCTAGCTGATTTGGCTCAGTGGATAGAGCATCAGCCTGTGGACTGAAAAGTCCCAGGTTCGATTTCGGTCAAGGGCATGTGCCCAGCTTTTAAAAAATTTATTTTTTTAATCCTCACCTGAGGATATGTTTTTACTGATTTTGAGAGCGAGGAAGGGGGAAGATGGGAAGGTGGGTAACTGATGGGGAGGCCAAGCCCCGAGACAGGCCTACAGCAAGTGCCCTACCCCGTCGGTCTCTCCCTGATGCCAGCGGTCATCTTCCTGGTCCCTTGCCGGCACCGCTGCCCAAGCCCCCGAGTGACCACCTGGAGCTACTCCGGCCCCTCCGGGCCTTTGGCATCGCTGCAGCCGGTGTGACCTGACCGTGTTCCTCTGGCTGCTCCACACCTGTGGGGGCTTCTCCCGGCTCTTTGATTGAAGCCCCCCCAGTTCTTAAGGGGACCCGAGGAGCCCTGTCCTCACCAGCCCCATCTCCACGCCCCCTTATCTGCTCCGGTTCTTGTCCTTCAGTTTCTCCGACACACCATGCGTCCTCCCAGCGGAACACGAAGGGCAGTTCCCAGTAGAAACAGGCGTGCGAGATGTTCAAGGCTGCGTGTGGCGCGTGGAAAGGACCCTCGGTGGGTAAGATATCATCACGATGGCAGTGATGCTCCTGGCTGCTCACCTCACCCTGGCTCCATGCTGGGCACTATTCCGGGAAACGCACTCACCTTCGCGACAATCCAGTGAAGCATGATCACCCTCCCATTGTACGGCGAGGAACCGAGGCACAGCTGGTTAAGTCATTCACCCGAGGACACACAGCCATTGAGTAAGGAGCAGGGCCGGGATTCCAACCCCAGCCTCCAGGCTCCCCCGAGGGCATGCTCTCAGGTCCTAGGCTCCCGGCCCTTCTGAAGCCTGCGGGTCAGTGACTGAGGGACGCACACACGCGTTCATTCATTCTGCAGGCCTCCGAGCAGCTGTGATGAGCGAAGCCCCCTGTGTTGGGATCCAAAGGCAGCAACAGCCGCTCCTTCCCCTGTGCGGTGTGTTGGGAAGTCTTTCCTTGATGGTCCAGTGACCCTTGTTACAGATGTGGCCACCTGAAGGCCGGAGAGCGTGCGTGCCTGTGCCACGGTGCCAAGATGAGAAACAGAGCAGGTGAGGACCTACCCCTGGCTTTTCTGACCACAGTGCGGTGTTGTTTTTACCCGGACACACAGACCTGCGAAAGGAACAAAACAAGACAGCACGGCCTTGTGCTTTTCCATAGAACATGTTAAATACCTTGGTCGAGCTAGATGACGATTAGGGAACGGACGGAATGCCATCATCCTCACGGAAGGGCCTGCCTCCTTCGTAAGCTCTCCCGCAGCGGGGGTGGGCTGTGTTGTTTAAAAAAAGAGTAAATATAAAACGCCTCGTGAAGGGCACGCCCAAGCCGGCCACGATTTCCATTCCGAACAAAGTAAGGCAGGAACCTCATCATATTTTTTTAAAATATATTTTTATTGATTTCAGAGAGGAAGGAAGAGGGAGAGAGAGAGAGATAGAAACATCAATGATGAGAGAGAATCATCGATCAGCTGCCTCCTGCACGCCCCACACTGGGGATCGAGCCCGCAACCCGGGCTTATGCCCCGACCGGGAATCGAACCGTGGCCTCCTGGTTCACAGGTTCAACCTGAGCCACGCCGGCCGGGCCTGAACTTCATCATATTGATCTGGAAAGCCCTGTTTGCCAGCTTATGAAAATAATTTTGGGCCCGTATTTCTCCCCCTTAAGGATTGACTTGCCCATGACAGAGGTCGCCGTGTGTAATGAACTCTCATGAAAATGCTCGCTTAGTAACATCGATGAGGTTATCCCTTGGAGAAGGCAGCCATGCGGGGGCCATCATGACGCGGTCTTTCCGTGCCCTTACGCCATTGATCGGCCCTCACCTGCCAGAAACCATTAGCAAGCGCATTGCTATTTTCTGGTAGTTCTGAAAGGAGGCTACGTTTTAGTAAATAATCATTGGCTGTTTTCCCAGGGGGAGAAGCCGATCGGCGCAGCCCTGAAACGCCACGTTGGTTTATGTTCGAGTGGGTGTATTTAGGAAGGAATGGAAGTTGCATTCCAAGCAGCTAATTATAGGATAAGTGTGTCTACTTAACCAGGCAGGCAGCATGTCAGCTCGGCACGGCGCAGTCACATTAGATACGTTTTCTGTTCTCCTGATAATTAACAGGATCAAAATATTACTGTCAGATTGGAGGGGAAAATTAACACATTATCTTAATTGTCTTTTCCACTCAGGTACCAGGCATTACCATTTCAAAAAGGCCTTGCCTAAGACATTGGAATTTTAAACCGCGATTCCTGAAGAGGCCCTTAATCCCTGCTCAAACTTTGATCTGCCGTGGTGATATCTTTGGGTCCTGGTTTCTGATTTCCTGGTTCCAGTGGTGCCCTGGAACCAGCTCGCTCGGCCTCGCAGAGCCACCTGCTAAGTTTTTCAGGAAAATTTAAAAACTGGCGTAGACAAAGCTCTTAATACCAAGGAAACTTGATCAGTTTACACGTAAAGAAATGATACCCAGACAAAGGAGACAGATCCTGAAAACGCTCCGCTTTCTAATGCGCGCACCGTGTTTCCTGGGACCTGGAGGATGGAGGCTATCCCGGCCGTATCTCTGGCGGAAGTCCTACGCGATGCTGACGGTGCTTCTCTTGTCCCGGTTCTGCGCTGGGTGACGTTATGTGGGTAGCGTGGCGTCGGCCACGGTGGTCTCTGCACGACGGGAATTGGCAAATACTACCAACCAGGGCTTTGTTGACTGTAGACCAAGGTTGGCACACGATAGCCCGAGGGCTGGATGCCTATGTCAGTGAAGAGCGTGTATGGCACACAGCCACGCCCAGTTGTTCACCTGTTATCTAGGCTGCTCGGTGCTTCATTGCAGAGTTGAGTAGTCCCTACAGAGGCTGGAAGTGCTGCAGTCCTCAAGTATTTATCATCTGACTCTTTACAGAGAAGTTGCTGACTTCTGGTCTGTATTTAAAAACTGACAAAGGAAACACTAATCGTTGCAGCTGCAATGTGTATGCAGGCATCGAGCTCACAGCCGTCACGTTTGGGATGGGCTTGTGTTACGAAGGAGGCCAGGGAGAGCCATCTTCAGGCAGGGCTGTATCCAGGATGTGCCCGGATAGGCCAGCTTTGCTTTCCTCTCTGTTCACTTTATTTCCAGGCAGGGTTTACCGGGATCTGATAAAACGACTTCTCAAGGACCCCGACTAACATCCTAGCTATCGTTCGGTAACCCCAGCGAAGGGAGCGTCACTTTCACAGTAGCTACAGCGGCAAAAGCCCTGTGTGTTGTATTAACCTGTCATGGGTCATGTGTCCATGTATGAACCAATCACCCTCCAGATCCAGCTGGGTTTGTATTTGTGTGGCTAACACCACCTCCTGTGTACTTCCATCATCATCAGAACAATAACAACAGAAATCATCAAGATATATTTTCAAAAGCCGACGGTGCTCTTTTCCCTTCCCGGAGCTGGGATGGAAAGGCCCAAGTGGGAGGCCGCTGCCCTGTTTCCTTCCATGTCGACATCGGGAGCGACACACATGGTTAGCAGATTCTCCACATGTTTTTCTCCTCGCCTGACATCTCCCCACTCAATCAGGGCGAGGCCTGTGATCAGAGAGGGTGTTGATTGACTGCTCAGAGGGCATGAGCCTTCGTGAAAACACAGGGATGACAGTTTATATAAATATCCTGACACTTCTTTCTTATTCTCCCCCTCCCTTTAATTCCCGTTTTTATTTTTTTTTTCTTGGAGCTTAAAATTAATATTTTCTTTGCGGACATGTAATATCCCGGCATGCCTCAGAGCTCACGCAGGCAGCTAGTTAGCACTGCCTCCTTAATTGGATCTTTTCCTCCCTCACCCGTGTGGAATTCTCCTGCCACGGGTTTCCAATCGATCTGGTGTCAAAAAATAAGAATAAAGACCATCTCCCCAAATTACAGAGTGTCATATATTGTTTCCTTTGCTGGGATAACCACAAAGATTTAGACTTAGGCTGATGTTATTTTGTGGGGAGGGGGGAGTGGGGAGGCAGGCCCACAAAATTCTAATGATTTGGGTAATTTGGGCAAACAGACCTTCTCTCATTTGTCCAAATGAGTTGGCTAATCGGAGCTGTTTGCTTCTGACCTGGAGGGATTTTGGCTGCTTCCAAAGTACAGGGAAATAAATGATGTCGTTTCCTTTGGAACAACATTAAAGTTGGAAAGATTTTAATCCGTGCCATTTTCCCACCGATAACATTTTGCTTTCTGGACATCCTGGAGTGGAAAGAAGATTATACAATATTGACGGAGGCGAAATGATTTGTTTTAGTTCGCGGTCTCAGAAATCGGCCCTTGTTACGCAGCCCATGTTTCCAGAAATGACTTCAGCCACCAAAGGAGCCTGGAGAACCATTCCCTTCTAGCCGTCCAGATAATTCCAGCCGGCAGCGGGCTGACCCTGCGCTCTGTCAACATCCACTTACCGGCTTGCGGAATTCAGAATGCTTCCCAGGTTGGCCCTGGGAGTGGAATTGGCGATGACACCCCTTCTCTTCCCAGCACTAGCCTTTTGCCCAGGGTGGAGCTGCTTTCTCGGTCTTCATTCGAGGACCCGCTGCCCCACGTGGTTACGCCCAGTCTGTGTCTCTCAGGGGTGCCGTGGTCCCTGGCCAGGGGGCCCAGTGACTATAAGACGGACCTTGGATCCCTCTGAACATCTTTCCTAGGCTTACTCCTTCTGGGCCCACCGAGTCTGCCTCTTTGTATTCCCTGGTTCTGTGTCTCAAGAGCAGCTCTTCCTAGCAAAATTTTTAAGGGCTCCCCACCCCTGTCCTTCCCCAGTACCAGGATGGTTTCTCTTCGTTCACTTTCGCTTACAGGCTATAGACACAAGTCAAGTCAAGAACCCCGCCTTCATATCCTGATTCTATCTTGCTCTTTGACCTTGGGAGAGTACATTCGTTTTCCTAGGCCTCAGTTTTCCCCATCTATACAATGGGAAGCATTGGCCACGGTCTTGGTTCAATCCAAACCCCAAAGCTTAATTCACTCTAACAGGAGATGAGCCTACACCTGAATTTAGAATGTGAATTTTCCTACTTCTGAAATGATCCCAATGATGATGCCTCTGTAAGATCTAGCAATCTTGTGACCAGTCTTTTAAAAAAACAAAAACAGCAGGGTAGTCATCGCCCATAGCATGTGGGGAGCGGCTGGGTCTTCCCTCAACAATGAACGTTTCTGTCTCCGCGCCTGTGACTGTCTAAACACTTCTAAAGAGAGATTTCCAGTCCCAGCTTCCCCCTTTGTGGGCCAGGCTTTTGAACTGCAAATATATGAGCAGAGCCTCTTTATGCATTCACCTTCTCTTGTACATGTTTGTTTGATTGGCGAGATGGAAGGTAAGGGACTGTTTACAGATATCTTTGAGAATAATATAGGTACACAAGGGGGCCAGGAATAATAGGTTAACATCACAGAGGATGTAGGCTGGGTACGCGCTTCCCAGCCCTTTGCATGATTCAATTACGAAGTGGTATCCCGTCGGAGGGGCTTTCCTCATCCGCACTGGAGACGTTTTTCAATTTCATCAGATTTTTGAAAAAATCTCTCGCAGTGATTTTGGAACAGGAGGGTAGGGCTGCTGGATTTGGGGTCTTCCTTGCATTACTTTTTTTCCCCTCTTTCCCCCCACCTCTGCTTGCTGATTCCTCTGAATAATTATTGCGCTGAAGTGTAACAAAGGGTCCATTCAGAATTCCAGGGTAGCAGCGGCACTTGTGTATTGTGTAGAGGGCCCTGGGAGCCCCGGCCGGTGTGGCTGGCTCCCCTGTGAAGTGAAAATGTTTAACTTACTACGTGTGACTCCTAAGTGTATGTAACTTGCTTATCGGGGTCTCGGGCTTTCTCGAAGACTGGAAGCCTCCATTTTCTTTCTTCTTCCTCTGTGTTTGGTTAACTGTTCAAAAGTAAATGAAGACGTGGATAGAAAAAAGCACACATCAAACATCTGTGGTTTAAAGAGTTATTGTAGGGCAAACAGCCTTGCAGTCACTACCCAGAACAAGACATGTGCTGTGTCAGTCACTCCCGAAGACCTTTGATGGGCCCCCTTCCCATCACAGCTCCCCTCCTGCCCATCGCCCTGACTTTGGTGAACTTTATTGCATTTCTTTATCATTTTATTCGTTCACTGGGCATCTAGACAGTATCGTTTAGTCCTGCCTGTTTTAAAGGCATTTTATTTTACTATTTTTTTAAAATTTCTCTCAAGCAATACGTTTTCTTCCCATCCTTTTTATTCCTTAACTATTTCTGTTGGAGAACTCTTAGAGTTTTCCGCCCTCCGGACTTTGCTGGCTGTATATTCACCGTGCCTCTCAGCGTGTTGCTCTGCCTGCCTCTTTGCCTGCAGTGGGGCCCAGAGGCTGGGTCGGACGCCTGTTGGACTTGGTGGGGAGAACATAGCAGGTGGTGTGTTCTTTCTTCGGGAAGCATGTGAATGTGTGTGTCTCCTTTGTGGTTGTAGCCGCTGTAGACACTCGATGCTTAGGTCCTTTCATTCACGTGAGTTGGTACAATGGTAGTATTTTGACTATCATTTTTGTATTTGGTAGAAATATGAGTATAAAGAGATGCTTGCTCTCAGCTCTATTCCATTGTCCAGGGGCACCGTTTACATATGAGAGGTTGGATAAAGGCGGAACCCTTCCCCTGTAGTTACTCACGTTCAAGTCATGAATTGGCCCCCTATCTTCCCAAAGGTGACCCAGCAGTGCCTTTTAAAATATCACCATTAATCATCATCCATAAAGGAGAGAAGGAAACAAATTGAGCGCCAGGAAAAAAAAATAAAAAGGAAAAAAGGAAGAAGGGAACAAAGGAAGGAAAGGAATGGGAAAGGAAGGAGGAAAAGAACAGGAAGGGAAAGGGATAGAAAAGAAAAGGAAAATACATTGTCCTAATGTAAGATGTTAGCAACAGGGAAGTGGGCACGGGGTATATGGAAACTCTCTGGATTATCTCCACAATTCTTCTGTAAACTAAAAGGAAATGTTTGTTTAGAAAACGTCATTATGAGCTCAAAAATTTAAACATCTTTGATGGGATTCAACCAATGGCAACTTTTTTTTGTTTTGTTTGGAAGCCTAAAGCGTCCCCTTGCCGGCCTCTTCCAAGTTGGCTCTTGAGTCCCTTGCGCGTGACCCATGTCTTTGGCCGTTTCCTGGATCTCTGGCTGACAGGACATCCCCGACTCACCCCGGCCACTCCTGCTCCAGACAGAAAACCGGCCGCTTCTCCAAGGAGCGTGTGTTCTGTTTGTGGAAAACGGTATTTCAGGATCACGCCCTTCGCGCCAGAGTTATTTTTAGAACCCTTCCCTGGGCCTCTCGAGTTTATATTGATGTTTCCACTTCCAACTCAAGACTGTAGTTATTGGTTTGTTTGTTTTTCTAGTTAACTCAGCCTCTTCCCTGAAACATCTGTATCTCCTCCATGCCCCACCGAGAACGGATTCCCAAGGACATGGGGAATGATGGAAATCAGAACACCCCGTATTACTTGTTCCTTTACCTCAAATTACACAACAGTTTCCAAACCACACCAGGACTCCCACCACCGATGATAATTACCAGGAAAAGCCTCTTCGCAATGTGTCTGCGCTCTCTCATTCTTCCTCCCAGTTTAGAGTGGTGGTAGAGCCACCAGGCCCAAGCTTAATAACCCTTACACATTCTACTCTTCTCTTTTTATTTTCAATATATGTCTTTATTGCTTTCAGAGAGCGGAAGGGAGAGGGAGAGAGAGATAGAAACATCAATGATGAGAGAGAATCACTGATCAGCTGCCTCCTGCACACCCCCTACTGGGAATCAAGCCCGCAATCCAGGCATGTGCCCTGACTGGGGATCAATTGAACCGTGACCTCTGGGGTCATGGGTTGATGCTCAACCTATCTACCACGCTGGCCAGGCTTACACTTTTTTCTTTTTAACCCCCTTTTGGTGTTGCAGAAAAGCCACAGTCTGTTCACTCGCCCAACTAAGTCTAGTGGGCCCGAGGCTTCCTTTCCATGCCTACAGTTCTGTCCAACTTGCCTGTCCTGCTGCTGAAAGTTCCATCCCTATAAATCCCATGTCTCCGGTGGAGCACGACAGGAGAGCACGTGGTCAGGTCTGGAGCGGTGCACGGGGTGAGAGCGGGCGGCTCCGAGTGGGCAGTGCCCGTTGAAGGGTGTGGGGGTTTGCGGTTCACGGTCGTCTTTGCATCCACAGAAACGCGAGTTTGCCTTCCTCTCTCTTTCTTGCCTCGTCACGTGGAGGTTATGGAGGGGTTCTCCACCAGAAACCACGTTCCCGGGGGCAGTAAAACCGTCAGCGGCGTGGATAGAGCCAGGTGGTGTGGCCAGGGCTCTCTTTCCTGGCCATCAGCCTACGTACCTCTGGCTGCTGGAAGGGAAGCCCGGAGGCCCAGCTCGTTTGGTACCCAGGAGGCTGATGGTTCTTTCCTGTGTTTTGTAATTTTGCATTGCGACCTCATCGCTAGTGGGGAACTGTCTCCGGGCTAGTTGGGGAGTGTGTCCTTTTGGGGGGCTTGTTTTTATCTGCCAGGTGCCCTTGGGGGTCGAGACTGCTCATTGTGGATTCCAGATGAACCCCAAACCAGAGAGTGCGAGGAGTCTTGTCCTTGTGAATTCCCCTGGGAGATACAGTTATTTCCCGCCCAGACCCAGGTCTAAAGAGTCAGGCTTCTTCTCTGTATTTTCCATAGAGAAGCTTTCCTATCCCTCCTGCCGCTCTGGGTGCAGCTCCTGGATGTTCCTGGCTTCATGTCCACACCGAGCCTTAACTCCTACCCCGGCGTGATGGGAGAAGCCAAAAAAGTTCCCATGTTGCCCAAACTGGCTACCAAGAGCCTCAAGGGCAGCTGTGGTGTCATTGCGCATGGAACTCTCGAGACTTCAAATGCTGCTTTGTTTTAACCTTTGCCCAAAGGTTTCCCTGAAAAAAAAATTTTTTTTACAAGCTCAGCTTTGCTGTGTTTAAAAGGATGTTCACTGTGTATCGCCCAGTAGTTCTAGAGGTTCCGTAATCAGAGATTCTTCAGGCTCTCTAGTCCGAAACATTCCCAGAAATAAATGTCCCCAAACAAAATGGACAGCCCTTACTTCACTAGCTGTACCGACCCTGCATGGGCGGTGGCTGAGTTTTCTCATAAAATAAACCCTTGGAGGAAGTTTGGCAAAAGTGAGAAAGAACAGTAAATCTGATGTATCCTTTTAATGTTTTTTATTTTTTTAATATATTTTTATTGATGTCAGAGAGGAAGGGAGAGGGAGAGAGATAGAAACATCAATGATGAGAGAGACTCATTGATCAGCTGCCTCCTGCCACGCCCCACACTGAGGATCGAGCCCGAAACCCAGGCATGTACCCTGACCGAGAATCGAACCGTGACCTCCTGGTTCATAGGTCGACACTCAACCACTGAGCCCACTGGCTGGGCTGATGTCTCCTTTTTAGATCAAGAAATAAGGTAGGGTTGCTCTAGGGCAGTGATGGCGAACTTTTGAGCTCGGTGTGTCAGCATTTTGAAAAACCCTAACTTAACTCTGGTGCCGTGTCACATATAGAAATTTTTTGATCTTTGCAACCATAGTAAAACAAAGACTTATATTTTTGATATTTATTTTATATATTTAAATGCCATTTAATACGCCAAAACCGGTTTGGCTCAGTGGATAGAGCATCGGCCTGCGGACTGAAGGGTCCCGGGTTCGATTCCGGTCAAGGGCATGTACCTGGGTTTCGGGCACATCCCCAGTGGGGAGTGTGCAGGAGGCAGCTGATCGATGTTTCTCTCTCATCGATGTTTCTAACTCTCTATCTCTCTCCCTTCCTCTCTGTAAAAAATCAATAAAATAAAAAAAAAATAAATGCCATTTAACAAAGAAAAATCAACCAAAAAAATGAGTTCACGTGTCATAGGTTCGCCATCACTGGGCTAGGGACAAGGGCCTCCATGGTGGTGCATCTCATTATACGATGTTAGGGTTTCTTTTTCTTAAATTATGGAAGAAGAATACAATCGAGAGAAAGATATTTCATTTAATCTCTTACATCTGTTCACGAGGTCGAAAAGGATAAAATACGATAAAGCAGTGCTCTCTTGAGAAGTCCATATTTTCAAAGGCTTTTGGCATTAATGTGCTTATTAATTGCCACCGATCATCACTGTCACCAAAAGAATATTGTGTAAGATAGAGTGGCCTGGACGGGGCCAAGCGAGAGAATTTCAAGTTTCTCTCTGAACCTGCGCCACTTACAATGAAAAACAAAGGCCATTCAATCCTGTTCATCAGAAGTGGATCCTAAATATAGTTTATTGGGGCTCTTAATTCACCCTGAGAAAAAAATGCCGTAATTATTAAAAGTGTCCAAGCTGTTAACTCAGAAACAACATATGCCACATTTACATAATGATTTGCATATAATTTCCATGTAATTCATTTAATGTCAAAATGTACATTTTCAGCCGCTCTGCCTTTTGCCCCCACGCCCTTCCCTGGCCCTGCGGTGTGAAATTGGAATCCTTACTTGTTGGAAGTTAGTTATGAATGCATCTCCAAGTGACGGCTGGATGGATGTAGTCTCTCACTTTGGTAGAAATAGTTGAGATGCACATACTTTTCAGACGGGATGGATTGTTGGTTATATTGACCATCTGCCTCGCAACACAATGGAGACCAGGCACTCATTGGTGCCTGACACACATGGGCTCATTTTACAGATGGGGAAACTGAGGTTTGTGATGTGCCGGGGCCTTTGATTGCTTTCTCTGCCCGGGCATTCAAAAGGTCTCCACCTGCCGTACAAAGGGTTTTTCGGACATCGTGTTTAAAAAATCATTTACCAGAGCCCATGAGATTATTTGTGATGGTAGCTCTGGGGTCTGCGATCAAGGACAGGGAAGAATTCTTCCGTCTGATTCCATAAACGTATTTACCTAGTGGGAGTGGCTAATTTCTGTCTAAACCAGCGGTTCTTAACCTGTGGGTCGCGACCCCTTCGGCGGTCGAACGACCCTTTCACAGGGGTCGCCTAAGACCATCCTGCATACCAGATATTTACATTATGATTCATAACAGTAGCAACATTACAGTTATGAAGTAGCAACAAAAATAATTTTATGGTTGGGTCACACCATGAGGAACTGTATGTAAAGGGCCAGAAGGTTGAGAACCACTGGTCTAAATGAATTGCAGGCCCTGCGCCTGCCCTCCCTATGCTAGTAGCTCCGCCTGTGTTTTCTGCTCCGACTACTCTGCTGCCTCGCCCGCTCCCTGCATCGCTATTTGCCACTCGACAGCGGTCAGTTGACATGTGTCCGGGATGCCTTTGTCCACATCGCTGTGAGCAGGGGCGATGCCCCCAGAGGGAACTCCTACATCACCCAGTGTGACTTGGGTTCCCCTGAAAACAACCCTTGAGACAAGGGCCTGGGCGCAGGTAGCTTACGTGGGAGGTGGTCCCAGGGTGTAGCGGTGAGGGGGGCACGGAGAATAAAAGCCCAAGGGAAGCAAAGCATTTGAGGGGGCATGAGTGAGGTTGCTGCGTTGGCCGTGGGAACTCGATTCCACAGGTCCCTTCTGGGAAGCGTATGGAATGGAGCCAGTGTGTCCACTTGGGAGATGGGAGCTGTGGCGTTTATCACTGGGTCAGACCCCCGTGGCTGACGGTTGCCCCAGGAGTTGTTCATTGCCCTGCACTTTCCAGCAGGGCAGGAGCAAGGGCTGAGCAAGCTCTCCGGGGCTCCTGCCAGGGATGGGGGTGGTGGTGGTGAGGGGATGGGACTTACCAAACAGAGCTGTATGACGCTCAGGTTGTTATCTTGAAACTAGAGGCCCGGTGCACGAAACTCGTACAAGGAACTTGGCCCCTGCTGCTGCAACTTCATCAGGAAGGTCATCCAGTCTAATTAGCTTATTACCCTTTTATTATTATAGATGCCTTACAACCTGCCTGGCACTGTCCACCCAGGCCTGGCTGAAATCAGAGGTCAGGCCAAACAGACGTGAGCTGGTCACCAGCTGTGTCTCCTACGGCACCGACTCTATATTGCCTGTCTTTTCTCCTCTAGGTTCTGTGACTATTCCCCTGGTCCAGATCAAGGACTGAGTCTCAGAGGTTAAGTGACTTGCTCAAGGTCATCCTGAGTAAGTGGCGTTGCTGGGCCTCCCACCCACATAGGATGTGTACTTGTGTGTGTCTGTGTGCATGTGTATCCTCTTGTGTGCAAGCGTATAGAGAGAGTCATGGTTAAGAATACAGATGGAGCCAGATGGCACGGGTCCGCACGGCAGCTGTTCTGTCTTGCCTGTGTTATCTTAGGCAGGAAACCTAACCCTCTCCCTGCTTCAGGTTCATCATCTGTAAGTTAGACAGAATAGTGCCTACTCACAGGAAGGTGAGCGCTTAAAAGGTAACGGGGGTGAACCCTTCGGACAGCACGTAGCAGAGTATGTGTTACTAGTAACAGGAACTGTGTACGGGCGTCCAGCGATACCACAGGTTTCTGGATGGTGAGAGTAACACTCACATTTACTGAATTCCTGCTTTGATGCAGCGCTCTGACTACACCCCCTGATTCAGTCCAACTCTCCTGGGAGGTAGGCACCCTTATTTCCAATTGAACGAGGGACTGAATCTCAGAGATGGTAAGTGTCTAGGAGCGGTCAGAGCAGAGGAGCAGTCCCGGTCGGCACGCTCCCATCTCACACTCTACTTGGGGATGTGTTTGCTCCTGTGAACCTTTCACCCCGACTTCGGTGTGTCCCCCCCGGATTGGGAATGGTGCCCGCTGCCGGCCTGAGAACAGGCTGCGCCGGGCGGCTTTTCCACGCGACCCCGTGCAGCCTTTTAATGGCCACTCTCCCTTTGAACATTTGGAATGTGCAGTGAACTCACTGTCCAACCCCGATTCCCTCCCCATCCAGTCTTCTGTTTCCTCCCGGCCTGTTTGTTTTTTTCCCCTCAGCAGTGAAAAGTCTGGTAACTTTATGAAACATCTAAAGGCCGCGGTGGAAGTTTCCCGGGGCTCCGAGTGTTGTGTTGTGTTATCTTTGGAATAACTTGGAAGTCCCACCGGCGTAATGGAAGCCGTCATTATGTCATGGAGCTGCTTAGCATGCCTGTGGGAGACATTAGCGCGTGCTGACATCATAGCTGGGTTTGCCATCAGTCTGTTTGTTTTCCTTCTTTTTGCTCCCACCTAGTCCCCCCCCCCCACCCGCACACCCCCCCCCAGGCTCTTAAAGTACAGGTGATGAGCTGACTTGCCCAGGACAAGGGAACAGGTATGGATGCCCCTCGACGAGGCCGACCTTGACCTCAGCAGCCGCGGCCTCCTGACATGACAGCACAGGGAGGAAATGGTGAGACAAAGCTTTTGGCAGGAGCAGGGAGAGGCTGTGGCCCTTTGATTTGCCTTGAAAGGTTTTGATTTAGTTGGCAGTCAGATGCTTGATATATAAAACTTTTCAGTGCAGTAGTCGGCATGGCTGCCTGAATCCATTTGGTTCCGGTCATTTAGGATTAAGCTGATTGCCGGGGAGCTGGCCTTCACCGGGAAGGACAATCGCAGCCCAAACCATCCCTTTTCTCCCGCACGAAAGTACCCGTCATGGACAACGGGAGCTGTAAAGAGGAGCCGTGTAGGCGCCCATTCTCTCCAGTGGTTAATGTTTAACATGCACTGAAGAGCCGGCTTTCCGTTTGCCACGTGCAATTAATTTAATCGCCGACGCACTGTTAAGTATCTATCAGAGATGTGGCTTTTTCACGACGTATTAACCCGGTCGTGGTGTCTTTCCCTCTACCTTTAGACCGAGTCTGATTATTTCATGGGCTGTGGCGGGTTCTCCTGGGAACAGGGGAGAAACTATGAGACGTGTTTGGAAGGACGTACTGACACCTGATTTGGGGACTCGGGGTGGAGAGAGATCAGAGCATTTCTACGTGGAACACGCCTCGGGGATCCCGTCGTCACTTCCGGGCATGGGCGGCCCGCTGTGCCCCCTCCCTCTCACCTCTAGACCTGCGTGGCTGGGAAAGTCGGGATGGTCATTTCCTGTGTCCGTGTTTGACCTGGAAGATGGAAACCCTATTGTCTGCGGTGCCCCAAGGCAGGAGATGATGGGGAAGGGAGGCTTTCTTTCAGCGGCATCTGCAGAGCTGCGTTTTCCTCCCCGGGTACCAGGCTGCCAGAGTCATGAGGCCACAGAGCTGCCTACACTCCCCCCAGCTGCCTGCTCAGGGCGTGTCTTTCCCCGTTAGACTCAGGCTGCCCGACGGTGAGAACAGGTCGCCTTGTCCACCAGGCTCAGCCGCCTCCACGCACTTCCACAGCCCCAAGAACAGGGCCATTTTTAAGCCCAGTGTAGTTGTTGACCTGTGTCACTTGGTTAGAAGATGGCCCACACCCCTTGTGAAATAGGCAGGGGGGACGTATGACATATTGTTAAGTATTTCTGATTAGAATTATGTGAATGAAATAAAAGCCTGCAGTGTAAGGGAGAAGGCATCTTAACTGTTTTGAAGATCAGCTTGTGAATGGAACAAGGGGTTGAGCTCCATCTTCCTTCTGGGGTGAAGAATACAGGACCAGGGGCACACGGGCATGAGCTGGCCATAATTCCCATCTTCGCCGTGTGTGTGTGTGTGTGGGGTCTAAGTGCTCCCGACAGTGTTCCAATCAGAAATAAAATGGGATCTCTCTTGGTTACTAAGCAGTAGAGCAAGTAAGCAGTAGAGCAAGAATTCAAACCCAGAGCGGTCCGACTCTGAGTTATTGCATGGCAAATCTGCCTTTCTCTTGACCTTGGGGATGCATATCCTTGCTTGTTTATTTATGACCAACCATGTTTATTTATGACCAACCAAACCCTCATAACCTGCGTTCCTTTTGCCGTGGAAATACCCCAAGGGCAGGAGTTGCCCAAGCAGCTCCCTTCTTTCACCTTAAACCCCCGGGGATCTCACGGCTGGCCGCCCCGGGAACCAGGAATAATAGCTTTGGAGGTTCTGTCAGGCTTTGGAGGTTCTGTCAGCCCCCCCAGTCAGATCAGGGTCCTGGAGAAGTGACCTGTTTTACAAATAAAACAAGAAAGAATAGACTCAAAAAGTAATTTCCATTTTCCACTTTGAAAGAACACCTGATGACTAAACTCAAAGACATTTGAAGTTTATAGAGAACCTCTATTTTGGTGTAAAACAAATCCTGAAGTTTTTAGTGTGAAAATAAGGAGAAAGTGATAAAGAGCAACAACAGAGTACATAGTTATCGTTCCTTATCATCGTCAAAGCATATTAAGGCTCTTCGCTTCTTCAGGTCCTTCCAATGATCTTTTAAAGCAGGGAAGGCCAGCCTTCTTCGCCTCCGTGTAGCCTTTCCCTTTTCTCATCTATCTTTGAAGTTCTTCCCATTGAGAGGTAGAGTATATTTCCCTGACCCTTGAGTCTGTGTTTGACCATGTGATTTTCTTTGGCCAATAGGCTGTTAGCAGAGGTGATTAAAGCAGAGGCTTGAAATTGCCAGGTGTATGTGCCGGGATGGTTTTGCTTGCTGTCTAGTGGCTAGACTCTAGCCCCTCAGACATTGCCATGAATGGGAAGGACAATCCAGGTTGGCAGCTATTCCAGGAGGACCTGTGCAGCAAAGCTCCCTCAGCTAAAATGCCCCAGCCAAGCCGACCTAAAGCAGAGCCTCCCACTGGCTTGCAGGTTCTTGAGCTTTAATTATATGTGACTAGAGGCCCAGTGCACAAAATTGGAGCACAGGTAGGGTCCCTAGCTGCTGCCAGCTACTGGCCGGGGCCTTCCTTCATTCTGTGCCGCCCCCTGGTGGTCAGCGCATGTCATAATGAGCGATCGAACTCCTGGTTGGTCAAACTCCTGAGGGGACACTTTGCATATTAGGCTTTTATATATATAGATTGTTAGTTTAAGCCACAGAATGTGGGGAGATAATTTGTTACACAGCACTAGCTAACTGATACATCAAAGTAAGCCAGTGAGTAAGTTGTAGAGCTAGAAATAGAATCCAGATCTTCAAACATATGGTTCTACACACTTTCCAACCATGCTATATTGCTTTTCATACAGAGAGAAATTTATTTGGGAATAAAAATCCCTCAAGACAGAGCCTTTTCTGGGCAGGGACCATGTCTCCCTCATCTTTAATTCCTCAGTCTAGTCCAGTACCCTGTACATGGTAGGCACTCAGGATATGTTTATTAAATAAATAAGAGACAAAAATACTAGGGACATACCCTCTATCCCTTTGGTTTTATTTTACAGTTCCCGATTAATAAAAAACGAAGTAAAAAAATAAGTATATTCCATACGGTCAGTGAAAGTCAGCTTCTAAAAATAGGAGCCGGCGATTGCACAAAGAGGGCATGATCGTCATTTTCTTCCTCAGACATCTGCCCATACGTGGCAGATTTCCTCTCTGAAGAAAGATCAAACCCCATAAAATGCATCATTTATATGCCACTCCCCATTATGAAACAGCATGGAGACCGTTAATGAGAAGCAAAGGCGAGAAGAGGAGTTCCGCGAGTCGGATGCAGGCAGACTGTGGCGAAAATGCACGGTCCTTGGGGAACGACACAGATAAGAAAAGAGCAAACATCGTGCCCGATGCTCAGCCGGCCCCCCACCCTCACCCGGCCCTACTCCCCCAGTTGCCACAACAGCTTGAGGTCGAGAATTTGCAAAACCCGCATGGAGAGCTTTCTCCTCCGATTTTTTTTTCATCTCTGAAGTCCAGCGGTGTCGATGAAGGTAGCTGTGACATTTGCAATTTTCCATGCACCAGCCCATCCGTTTCTGCCCCCGTGCCGCTGCCATGGTACAGTAGCCCTCCAGCTCCGCCGATAATTACGGCAGGAATAAAACGGAGAGAGTAATGGGAGCAGAGCGTCGCTGTGATTGCCTTTTCATTATTTGCTAACAGTTCGTTATTCAGTCACAGGGAAAAATTACACAGTAATTGGTTGACAATGGGGAAGCAATCGCCGAATCCCACAACTGTGATATGTTTGCTTGTTGGGCGTTAGACCTTTTATTCATGTTTTGATTAAACAGGTGGAGCATTAAACGGACATAGGAGTGTATCCATGGTCAAATTCTGGTGCGTTTCTTTCTACCCCGTTCAAAAGGTTGAATTTAAACCAGCACCTACAGTAGACGTGTGAATACTGTATGCAGTCTATTGACTTTCAAATAAATCCCTCCTCTGGACCCCTCTTCATAAAGAAGGCACGGTGGGTGGAATAGCATAGATTTAAAAAAACCACAAAAACACAAATCAGTTTTCAGTCAGGTGTTTTACAAAAAGAAAATTCAGAAAAACCAGGTGGTGCCTTCTTTCTGCATTTAGATTTTTCCTGAATTTAACTTTCTAAACCCAAGATCTTTATAAATGGATCCTTAGCAGACATCCCCTCTCACTTCCCTCTACAGGCGGAGAAACTGAGGCCCAGGGTGCTGACCGCGATGTCCAGAACGCTGACCCCTCCTGCTCCATCAGAACTGCCTTCTGTCTCCACATCTGCACGAAGGAAGAGAATTAAAGAAGCGAGACAGGTAAGATCTACGCCTGCATAAGCATGCATCTCCACATGCGTGCTCCACACACTACATGGGTGCTACATGTTGCTCAACTGCGGACGGTCATTGAGATGGTGTCTGCTCCATGTGTGTGATCGCAGAGGGTGAGCTTCATGGATTATTCCAGGTATCCAAGGCCTGGCCTGGGGCCATGGGGCCGTGACGCCTCAGGAAAAGTGTGGTGAGGATGGTTGAGTGAGAAGACCTCCTTCTTACGGTCCAAGCTCAGGGGGAGGAGGCCTTTCTCTGCCCCTGGCTCCTGGCTGGACTCACTGATGCGCCTCCACTCCCTTCCAGCCACACAAGCCTCCGTGCGTGTCCCGAACCCCCAACACCCCGGAAACTCTAAGGGTGTTTTGTTTTCCTTTGTTTGTTTTGCTTTTAAAAAAATGGTATTTGGTAGCAAACCGGGCCCGAGCTGACGGGAAGCTATTTATAGTTTCTATTTGATCTAAACGTGCATACATTTCACCGCATACATATGCATGTCTTTGGTTACAGACTGCAGGCCAGACTCTGCTGCAATTTTATAGGGGCACCATATTTCTTGTCTCAAACAGGAACAACTCTGAATTATAAAGCACATTCTTTCTGGCTCAAGGGATTCAATGGGGCAGTGAGCCTGTTATAATAATGATAATAATAATAATAGCTGCTATAATCCAGGCTGAGTGTTTTATATATTTAATGGTTTTAATCCTCACAAGGACCTGACAGGATAGGTTCTATTACTATCCCTATTTTCCTAGTGGCCCTTAGGAATCTAAGGTTCTGAGATGTCCTGTAACGCCGGGCTCAGGGTTTGAACCTAAGGCAGTCTGGCGGGGTCCACGCTCTTACACTCGCCACTGTGCTTCTCCCAAGTCCGAGCGCTCAGACTTGGTGCTGTCACAGAACTCGGCCCAGGCCTGCCATCGGCTTGTCCCGAAAGCTTCTCTCCTTCGGACTCTGAATTCTTACCTCTGGGCTTTAAGTCGCACGCCTGCTCGGGGAGTTTCAGAAGCTCCTTGCAAACGGGGGTGGTCCCCCGCTCCTCTCCCCCCGCTCCTCTCACACCACAGCCTCAGGGAGAAAAGCTTGGCTCTCACAGCCCAGCCGGGAACTGGCTGCCGAGTGAGCCCCAGATGGTAGCCCCTGCCCCCTTCAGGCACCTCCCCTCAGGCCCCGTCCCAGGTCTAAGAGCGGGAGCCATGGGAATTTGCGGCCTGAGCATTCTACAGGACCTTGTATGTGGCCTTTGTGACATGTGGTAGCAGGAATACGTACCTGAGTGAGGAGGTTCAGATCTGGGCTCCTCTGCTAGTGTAGACATGGTCTTGAAATTGAAATTTCTCCCACACTTGGCTCTCTTCTGCCCCAACCGCCCCCCCCCCCCACCTCAGATCTGGAGCAGACACTTACATGGTGCCAGAGCTAGAATTTCACTAAAATAGTATGGATCCAGTTAAGAGTCCATGCTCTTAACTTTGATGGTGACTGTTGACGGCTTTTTCTGCGTGGGTCACTATGGTAGGCGACTTGGATGCCCTGTCTCTGTCGATGCTCACAAAGCTGTGAAGGTACCACTCCTGTGCCCTTTCCTATGGGAAGAAACTGAGATACAGAGACTGGAACTTGCCCACGGCCTCATACCTACTCTACCCATCAACTGCCACAGCGTCTGTAACGAGCCCCTTGGAGACTCAGTGGCTTCAGGAAACAGCCCCGCGTCCTTGCCTGCTCATCTGTTGGCTGGGGCAGCTTTCTGGATCTCATCTGGGCTCCAACAGGCGTGACTCCACACTGCAGCTGGGGTTGGGGTCAGGTCTGCGCCACCTGCCTCTCATCCTCTGTGGACCAGGGACTAGTGTGGGCATGTTTTTCTCATGGTGATAGCAGAGGTGCAAGGGGGCAAACCAATCCTACAAACACGCTTTCAACGTCTGACCACAGCAAAACCACTAACATCCCATTGGCCGAGGCAAGTCACATGGCCAAGCCCAACATCAGTGGAGTAAGAAGTACACCTCACATACCAGGATGCAATGGCAAGGGCCATGGCCGGTCCCACACCAGTGGAGAAGGGAGATGTACTTCTTCCAGGAACCTAGGGAAACGGGGGCAGGGAAATCCCTCCTGACCAGTCATCCGGCCCACCCCACCCAAGAGAAGGGAAAGCCAGGAGCCACCCAGGACCTCCAAGCTCGGGAACCATATTCCTCAAGCGCTCTTGAGCGGTCACAGGTACCCAGGGCAGGTCTTGTAGTCGCATAGGAAGCCAGGTCTGGGCAGTCTATGGGGACGGTTGCCCTTACGTTGGAAGGTGTGAGAGATGGTGGGGTAGCCTGGGCAGTGGGCTCTGCCAGGATGACCTCCTTCCCCCACAGACACTCATGACCCGGGGTTTGCGCTTCTCTCCGGGGCCAGACCTGTCATTAAAGGATTAGCTTTCTCCTCGCTCCCTTTCTGCGCGTCTCCATGCAGCCCTGGAATGCATCATCAAAGTCCAGAGCAAGGACGTTTGAATTCTTTGCCTGGAGGACCTGTTTTCTTGTGTTTAAAGGGAGTGTCGGACGTCCCTAAATTTTGGAGCTGTGTTTATACTCAGAGCGAGGAGCGAAGAGAAAAAGCTCCCGGTGGATTAATTTATTTGTATTTTGTTCTAGCTCCTGACATTTGGAAAAGGCTCGAGGATCTTATTAATGTTTGCTGTTTTTGATTTGCTTTGGAGGATGCTAGATTAACCACAGGGTCTTGGAAAATAGACTCGTTATTTTAGTTTTGAGAGGTACAAGGTCGGAGGCTGTTTTCTCCAGTCCTGGCATCCAACCCTCGGCTCTGGGGCTACCTCTGGTCACCACCCTCACCCGAGCGGACATGGTGAATGGATCTCCATGACTGCTGCCCTCCATGCCCCCCAATGACCCCAAACCCTCTCACCACAGCCCTCCAGGCAGCCGCTACTACTTGGTCAAAGTTAATGCAACCTATAATAGTTGCCATCCTTGCTCTAAAGCTCTTTAATTTTTCACATGCCAGTCACATAACTTTATCAAAATCTTTATAGAGTCCCGATGAAGAGACTGCTATCTTCTGTTCTGGTTCTTATTAGGCTACTACTCAACTCAAAAATGGTCAGTATCCAAACTCCTTAGCTTGCAATCAAGGTCCTCCGCCACCTCACACTTTCACTCCCCAGGACTAATGCCCTGATCCCTGTATCACCCCTTGTGAGAGGCAAATATCTAATTTGCTCTTAAGATTCCTGCCCCCATTCACTTTAAAAAGCAGGGGCGGGGGACACGTGAGTCAAAAGGCAAGCACTACAGAGGTGATGGCTGCTTTGGGAATGCAAGGGGCGGGGGGCTTATGAGCTGACTCCTGAAGGGTACCTAGGAATCACCCTGAGAAACTGGTCTAATTGCGAGTGTGGCCGCAGCTGGTGGTGGTAGCAGTTGTGGAAATCAGAAACAGAATGAGCAAAAGCTTGGCAGTGAGAAGAGATGGAGGCGCCATGTGCTGAGATGGGGACACTGGGCAAGATACATAGAAGGCAAAAAGAGTTTCCATTTTGGACATGTTAAGTGTCAGATGGCTGTTAGACATATGCACTAATTAGGGTGACACTACTGACTATCACATAAATCCTCATATTTCCATGGCTTAAAACAAGTTTATTTCTCACTCATGCAATAGAGCAATGCAGATGTTCTCATTGGATGAGGACCTTCCACATGGTGACTCAAGGACCCAGGCTCCTTCCATCTTGTGGCTGCACCCTTCTCTAGGGTTGCATCCCACTGACAGGTGGCAAAGAGAGTGTGGGAAAGATGCACTGGGAATAAACTAGTAACATGTCCCCACCTTCTGGGGTGGACGGCAGGAAAGGTACTCCTTGGCCAGGTACTAGAGACAACTCTACTACGGAAGGAAGTACATGAGTCCTGGATGGTTAGTCATCTCTGCCCCAACGTCCAAGTGAAAATGTCAGTTGCCTTGTAGCACGCAAGTAGCACAGTCAGGGGCAAGATGAAGTTGGAGATGTAAACTTGGGAGTCATGTCATGGAGAGGACATACACCGCCATGGAGACTGGATTCAATCAGCAGGGCAGGAGTCCACAAACTGTAGGTTATGGATGGCTGCCTTTTCCCATTAAAGTTGTACTTGAACACAGGAATGAGCCAAGCGCGTTCCTTCACATGTTGTCTATGGCTGCTTTCACAGCAATGGCACCACTCCCCAAAGAAAGACCTGCTAATTGTTCTGTGTCTTTCTAGAATGCTTATCTATGAATAGCTATCATATATCATCCATCTACCCACCCTCACACATATAGATGTACAGACATACATTGTGATGGAAAACACTTGCATATACATGTATCAGGGCTGTGTATACATAACCCTTTTGGGTAACGAAATGGGATCACACCATCCATATGGATTTATAACTTACCTCTTTTTGTGTTTCCTGTATCTTGAACAGTTTTTGTAGAGCAACGCATGTACTGGGTGTCTCTCTCTCTGTCCTTAGTAGCAGCCTCATACCCAGTTGTATGGATTTATCATAAAACAGTCCCCTATTCACTGGCAATGAGATTGTTTCTTTCTTTTTTGATGCCACAGTGTACATCCTTATCGATGATTTTTGAGCACTAAGGCAAGTCTGTCTGCAAGATAAAAGTCTTAGAAGGCCAATGGCAAGGTCAGAAGAGCATATACATTTTTATGTTGGTAGCTGTTGGCCAATCACCCTCTGAAAAAGTTGTGCCAACACGCACTCCCACCAACAGTCTGTGAGTGCTTATTCGTTTTCTAACCATTTAAAAATCAAGAAAGATTTGAGTAAGCCGATAGGGAAGATATTAAAGAATGACTAGCACGGTCCCCACATTATGGAAATGACTCTGACGTTAATCCCTTTAGAATATGATCCATTACATAATCTTTAATAGGCGATATCTATCTACCGTGAATCTCCGTTGATTCAAAACAGCATTTTATAACACACATTTAAAATTTCGAATTGGGATTTAAGCAGCCCTGCATGACTCGTAGGAAACCATATCAATACAATGGCCCACTTTGCCTTTCAACGTGACACCCATGAAAAGGTATATTAAACATATCTATCATGTGATAAATGAAAGGTTTTCTATTAAAATAAATTCTCCCACACCTCTCTTAGATTCTGTTGCAATGCAAATTTTGCGTTACGGTTCTTAGTACATTTTTTCTCGTAGCTAGATCTTTATTAAAGCCAGTCAAAGGCTGTGCTTTTCATGTTATGGGGAGGGGTCATAATTAGCTAACGCAAATGCTCCAAAAATCAGATTCGTAATTAGCTGGACCCGCTGATTGGTATGACTTCCTGGCTGCAGATCTTCACTGTTGAACACTTACTTTGTGCTCCCAGGATTTGTCTGTGTGTTTCCTACATGTGATGAGAGCTTTTCGATAATTAGCTCCTGAGGGATGTTGCATTCCAACAGTGGAAGGATAATTACAGCCTCATGAAAAGTGAAATGACTCCGGGTTCCTTTTGTTGTGGTTTAATTGTATGCAACAAGTCCAGCAGACGTCTCATTTCCAATTGGGATAGTGAAGATGTAGCTTTCATTAAAAATAAAATAAAAAATGGTGTGGGTTTGGTAAAATGGCAAATTGGTCTAATTTTGAAAACAAACAAGCAAACCACCCCATTAAAAAAAAAGCCTCGTGTTATTTCATTAGTTCATAATTTTGATTACAGATGAAACTGTGGCAGGGTGAGAAGTTGTAAGGTTACAATGCAGATGAGATGGGGCTTGAAAAATTTCACATCAAAAGGCATCAGCTGGGGGAATGCCATTGTAATAGACTGTTAATTAGTGCCAACCACAAAAACAAAGAAAAGGAGAATGACAGGCCGGTTCTCACAGAACCTACAGTTTGGGAGTGACGTGCGAATAAAACACATTAAGAAGAATATACTCTCTTCAATACCTGTCCTGTTATTTTTTTTTTAATTGGCTTTGGGGGCAGGGAGAGAAGCTTTAAATCCAACTGTACCAAGAATTTTTTAAATCCAAGAACTGTAAGCGAGAAAGGATGCTACTTTATACAATAATGTGTTACTCAGCAATTGCTGCAATAATGCTGCCTAACGAACTGCCCCAGAACTCAGTGTCTTAAAACAACAGGCGCTTACTCGTCACCCACTGGTTGGCTGGGACATGACTGGATTTCAGGCTCAGGACTCCAGGATCCAAGCTGTAGCTGCTCCATTATCTTCCTTGGACCAGCAGCTACTCACAGCGTGTTCCTCTCATGGAGAATAGCAGGAGCACTAGAGCCAAACCAAAAGGCACAAGGACACATAGGTTTCTGCTGGGATCACGTCAACGAAACTTCCATTCACCAAAGCCCCGCCCAAGATCAGTGGGGTGGGGAGGTGTGCTCTGCCTAGAATTCAAGGAGGGGAGGAACTGTGTATTAAACACACATTCAAGTGGTCACAGTAACCTGTTGATGATCATGGTTGAGATGATTTCCCCCATAAATAGGAATCAAGATCCTCCAACATTTTTATGTATATCTGTCTTGATCGCATCAACTTAAATTGGAAAGCGTTAAAGCAAAGGAAATATGATGAGGTCATCCCCCTTGTAGCACTGGATGAGAAAGGACATAGTAAAAAGCTGTCCTTCTGTAGGGAGCTTCCCACCAATGGAAACGTGAAGCCAACAGACTTCAAGGAGTATTTCCCATCTGTCCATCTTGAAAATGCTCTCGGAAAACGGTGTTCTGTGAAAAGGAGCCTTGTCTTGAAAAACGCGGAAACCCTCTCTCAAATTACATTGTATCCGTGCAAAACCTGCCTTTTTCGAAGCATCCGCTAAGATTGTACAATGAAGTACTCCACTTAGTTGAGGAAGGCAGCCTTGTTGGAGCCATGTACCTGGGAAGTAGTTGCGTTAGGGTGTGATTTGGAAAGAGGAATAAAATTGTAGAACAGCCTTAGTCAAGTGACAGCACCCGTTCCAGAATCACTGATCTGTTTTTCACTGTTTTGAAGCAGATCACGGAGGAATTCCCAGCCATTCGAGTCCCTTCATCAAACAACTGGAGGAGACCAGAGCTGGCCACACATCCTTGTTCTTGTCCATTGCATGAAGGATGATGTCAATAAAAAAACAAAACTAAAACTCACTGCTTATCCCTGGCCAGTTTGGCTCAGTGGATAGCGCGACGGGCTGCGGACCAAAGGGTCCTGGGTTTGATTCTGATCAAGGGCACGTACCTTGGTTGCAGGACCCTCCCCAGCCTGGGCCCTGGTCAGGGCTCATGCAGGAGGCAACCAATCGATGTGTTTCTCTCACATCAATGTTTCTCTCTGTCTTTCCCTCTCTCCCACTCTCCCTAAAAATCGGTGGAACAATA
The DNA here is from genome assembly GCF_000147115.1 of Myotis lucifugus. NCBI lineage: Eukaryota > Metazoa > Chordata > Mammalia > Chiroptera > Vespertilionidae > Myotis > Myotis lucifugus. The sequence continues at coordinate 555,308 of NW_005871507.1, forward strand.
TCCTCGGGCGAGGATTAACAGCAACAACAAAAAAGTATTTTTTAAAAACCCTCCTTGCTTGGGACCCTGTTTTTGGACATCGCAGTGGCTTTTTGGAAATGGTGACAAGGCTGCCTGCAGCAAAAGCCACAGGGTCCATGTTTAGCAGACCCTGCCTGTGCCCTGCCCCCGTGTCCTTGGCGTTCACCGTCCCCACCCCTGTATTCTGATGAGTTCTTACTCTTGACACCTGTCCCTCTCCGCCCAAGAAGACTTTCTGGCCGCTGGTGTTGGCTTGGCCCCTGCACCCGGTCGGTTCAAATGCTGGGAGAGGCCCGATCTCCAGGGGGCAGCTCTCAAGGGCAGTGATGGCAAACCTTTTGAGCTCGGCGAGTCAGCATTTGAAAAACCCTAACTTAACTCTGGTGCCGTGTCACAGATAGAAATTTTTTGATCTTTGCAACCATAGTAAAACAAAGACTTAAATTTTTGATATTTATTTTATCTATTTAAATGCCATTTAACAAAGAAAAATCAACCAAAAAAATGAGTTCGCGTGTCACCTCTGACACGGGTGTCATAGGTTCGCCATCACTGCTCAGGGGTGATGGACGGGTGTCCGTGTGAAGCACCCAGGCTTCCTCACTCCTCGCTCGGGACAATTCTGAGGCGTGTTCTCTCCCCTCTCCCAGGATGTGCCAGCAAGACGGAGCCCAAGTGGCCCCGGCAGTCACCTGCTGGAGAATGTACCCTTTGTCTGCTTTTCATTCCGACTCATCCCCCCGCTCCCCTCCAGGTGCTTCCTGGGATCCCCTCCAAAATAAACGCCTGGCACTCGATTCCCCGTGTCAGGGACGGTTGTGGGGGAAACCCGACCTACGACACGGTGCACCTGCAGCGCTCGGCGTCGCATCTGGCTGTGCTGCTTGGTGAATAAAGACGCTCTGTGCGTGTCCTGGCTCACTGCTTTTTCCAGAGAATTCCACTCGTGTCGAGACAGCGTGCCAGCCATGCCGACCGGCATCTGGGCGACCACAGGGAAGAGCCCCCGTAGATTCAGAGTCAGGTCCAGATTCATCACATTTCCCGGGGGCTGGTCAGAAAACGGGAACTGGCTGTGAAGGCTTGTTCCAATCTCCAGAAGGCCCCGCGTTTCAGGGCAGTGCCTGGCACGCTTGACGGACCTTTTACCGCAGATAAGTGCCCATTCGCAAAACAGTTAGGAAAAATTTCCTTATATCTTGGCAAATTTAAAAGAAACAAACAATGAACAGGATAAAGCTTTTTAAAAAAATTTGTTTTTATTGATTTCAGAGAGGAAGAGAGAGGAAGAAAGAGATAGAAACTGAATGATGAGAGAGAATCATTGATTGGCTGCCTCCTGCACGCGCCACACCGGGGATCAAGTCTGCAACCTGGGCATGTGCCCTGACTGGGGATCAAACCCAGACCTCCTGGTGCATAGGTGGATGCTCAACCACTGAGCCACACGGCTGGGCAGGATAAATCTTTTAATCCAAGGTCCTACCATCCTTGTTATGGAAACTGTTATAAAAAAATAATAATAATAAAAGCTCTGAGCCCTTTCACCTTCCTATTGTTATCCTGGATGAGGGGACTGGTGGGGGAGTGTTTACACATTTCCCTGATGCTCAGATTCAATCTCCTGTAAGACAGGCCATTACTTCAATAACCGCTCGAGTGGAGGAGGGGGACTGCCCCCCTCAAAGGTGTTCCTGGGCTCTGAGAGGCGAACTGTGTTCAGAAGTTTTAACATGCGCATCTGGGGGTGGAGAACTTACCGGGTGGAACCTGGTCAGTGGGAGGGGCTTGTCGATGCTCCCTGGTGGCCAATCCCTGCCAGGCTGGGGGCAGGTAGAAGTTGACGGACACCTGGAAAGGCTTCAGTGGCTGCTGGAGGTTCTCCTGAGCTCGGAGATCCTAAGTATTGAAACTCTCAACCTTCCGCTGCCACGGATGGTGTCAACGAGGCAGGTCCTGGTGCAGATGAGCTGTCGGACTCTTTACAAAGGCACCGACGTAAAACGCATTTCCCTTGAAGCCATGGGGAATGCGGGTGTTTCTCCCACTAGCGTCACCCCCACCTGCCCACAGAGCCACGGGAGTCCTGGCTTGTCCTCACGGGTCGCTCTCAGAACGAACGAGATACAGAATGGGTTCGATGTCAACGCTGACCACGTCGAGGACCGATCCACAGTCTCATCTTCATGGTCCATCCAAACAAAAGAAGCTTCCAGTGGAAATTGACTTTTGAGCAGAATTAAAGTTTACTTAAAAAAAAATGTAATCCGTATTTATTTCCTTTTGAAGGAGGGGAAGTAGCCATTCATTTTTGTCTGGAAAAATAAAAGCGAGAAAGAGACAACATGTTTATGAAGGTCAGCCTTATTGATGACCACATGGTAGGGATATGTTTCCAATGCAACAAATCAGTTATACGCACAGTTTTGCACCCGAGTGCATTTCCCTGAGGCTCCTGGGTTCTTTTACACTTTTAAATGGGATCTCAGCCCCATATTTTTAACTACTGCTTCAGTTGAACATTTTTGGAAACTGAGGCATGGAGGGTTTTTTCCCATTATGATATACATAGTAAGGCATTTTTGAAGTGATTTAAACAAGTATATTTTTTCTTAAAGATGGACCAAGTTCTTCTTGCCCTGTTGGCTTCGCTATTAATTACCCTAATAATCCTCACCAACCGTCTTAGAGAATAGGAACCCCCCCCCCAAACATGTGCTCTTGGGTCCAATCTCAAGTGCTCGCTCAGTCAGTTCAGCTTAAGGAGGTTCTGCAACCTGTGTCTCCTTTGTCACCTCTGAGTAAATCTCAATTTCAGCCTCTTTCTTTGTAAACAGTGGGTAATCTTGTCGGTATGCTCTCTCCCTTGCTTAAGGACAATTTGTCATTTCTGTCCACAGTTGTCTCTCCTCACCTCCACCCTCACTCGAAACGTCTTAACGCATTTCCTCTCCTTCAGAACCTATACAAATATATGTGTCTTTGTGATGCTAAAAGCTAATCTTTGTTGGTTCAGGCTTTGAGGAGGGACACTTACCTTAAGCCTCTTAGATCTGTGTGACTGGAAGTGAGAGCACCGGGAAGGTTTCTGGTTTCAAGGAGCAGGCTGTCCTGGGACCCTGGCAGGGTGGCTTCCCTGGAATTCCTGCCCGGCCACCTTGTAGGAAGCATTTTCCAAACGATTTGTGGCTCTTGTTACTACTCTGTGCTTGGATGTCTACCAATGGAGCATTTGACAAAGAGGAAAGAGGGAAAGAAAAAAGAAGAGAGAAGAGAAAAGGGAGAAGAAAAGGGGGAGGGAGAGAAGAAGAGAGGAGAGCAGGGGGCTCAAATGACAATCCACTGTTTCTGTTTTTCAGTGTATATATAAATACTAGAGGCCCAGTGCACGAAATTCATGCACAGGTAGGGTTCCTAGGCCTGGTCGGCGATCAGGGCCGATCTGTGGGGTGACCGGTGGGGCAATGGAGGGGCCTGCGGGCTGGGGGCCGCTCCTGCATTGAGTGTCTGCCCCCTGGTGGTCAGTGAGCATCATAGTGACCGTTCAGTTGATTTGCATATTAGCCTTTTATTACATAGGATAATCCTTTTCCTAGTGGTGTAAGTGTTTTCTTTTTGTTCCTTTTCCTCTCTCTCTTTTTCTTACGGTGTTAAAAGCCCACTTATTTCCTTGAAACACGGTTGTCCTATGATCAGGCTTATGCATTGGATAAAAAGGTACAGCATCTCTGACTTGGCATCCAAAGCTCTTTGTAAGTCCCGTATGTCTTCATGGCCACAAACCAGCCGGCAGCCATTGGCCTGGATGGGTGGAGGCCCTCACCTCCCAGAGCTTGTAGGAAGCGCCTGGCACCCCCCCAAGAGGCCCAGGGAGGTACAGTTACTGAGAGAGGCGCTCACAGGGAGCAAGGGACAAGACTGGTTTTGTTTGTCTCGAAGACTCCCTCTGGCTATTATTTGGGATTTAGTGAAACTCATTTAATACCCCAGAACTGGTCTGCCCTCCTAGGATGGAAACCCATGTCTCTTGAAATACAGGCCTCCATCCACATCATAATCATTGGGGGGGGGGGGGGAGAGGCGCGTTGGGGGGCGGCTGTTAAAATGTGACTTCTCATGTCCCAGGTCTGCTGAATTTGAATTTCTGGGCATGGAAAACAGAAATCTGTTTTCCTAGCTAAGCTCTCCTGGTGTAACTGAAGTTCGAGAACCACGTCCCTAGCTTCCCACCCTACTCCCAGCTGTTTCAGCTCCTGTGTGCCCCCCAAGGTACCCTGGCCAGTCCCTGCTGCCTCTCCTTAATGGCAATGCCTGAGAGATGGGGCCGGTGTGAGGACCTGTGGATTATGCCTGTTTGGCTTTGATTTGACCCCGCTTCACGTGACGGGCCTCAGGTTTTCCTCTGGGGGACTACCCTTTTCCTCCTTTTAATTCGTGTCATCAGACAGGGGCCCACGTCTTTGCACATCTAGGAGTGGGCACGGGACCCAGCCTGGCCAATCAGCACAGTCCATCCCTCTGGCCGCCCCTGTGATTGGTAGACACATGACTAAGCTAATCCTATGACACATAACCTGGCGATTTTGCCAGAAAAACAGAGCAAGGGAAGCTCTCCTTTTGCTGGGATCGCTGGCAGCAAGAATAAGGCAGTCCTGGGACTGCTGGGAGGAGGCAGAGTCACCTGTGTGTCACCACCGATAGAGACGATGAGAGCTGAGAAACGCAAAGGGGAGAACCGAAACCCCGTTGGCCCCTTTGAGTCTCTGGATTCAGACCCATCTGCAGATACGCCTGCCTCGGCGGTTTCCAGGTCTCTGAGACTGCGTGTCCTCTTTCTTGTCTCTGCCAGTTTGACTTGGGATTCTGACACTTGGCACAGAAAGAGCCCCAGTTATGAAGGGAAAATGGAAATAACTGATCCCCTCCAGGTTCAATGTCGATCTGGTGTAGACCAAACACTGGGTGTTTGGTGCAGGGCCAGCTTTAGACTGAGTGGCATTCAGGAAAACATGCTGGGTAAGTGGAGAACTCACTCCAAGCATCTCCCCAACTAAGTCAAGGCCTAGAACATTCTGTAAAGTGGTTCTGAACACACACTAGGTCAAGAATGAGTATCCTTATGGGACAGTGGGGCAGACTATTGGAATTGGAGTCTCCTGGAACATTTCAGCTTAACCCTCATAGTACACTCTCTCCAGACTCCGTAACTTAGGTGTGGCCTGTAGCGGATCCAGACGGTCCAATTCATTATTATGGTAGGTTTCTCACGTTATAATGATACCCACTTGAATTCATGGAAAAGAAAGAAGCTCTGTAGTCATGAACATTGGGAGGAAGTTCAAGCTGCGATGAAGAGCAAGGACTTTGAAGTCGGACAGGACTGGTTCCAATTGCTGTCTGCCTAATTCAGGCAATTTGCTGAGAATGTTTGTCCGTGTAGGGTAATAATGGCACCCTGTGCATAGGTAACGACAAGAATTAAATGAGGTAACGTAGGTAACGCACTTAGCAATGCCTGGCCCATGGCAATTTCCTAATTAACCTTAGTTCCTCTTACCACGGGCCTCTCTCTACCTCTGTGGCATTTTTTGTTGCACGTTTACCATATGTGGATACGTTTCCTAAATGTCTCTCCCACTACCACCCTTCAGCTCCAACGCGTAAGCTCTTTTCAGTCGGCGTTTCTGTTTAGCAACTAGGGTTGACTATAAGTCTTTGGGCCTCAGTTTTCCTGTCTGGGGGTTTAAGAACTCTGTGCACTTGGTAACCAACTCGCTAAAAGTCCCCAGGAAAACACCTCCGTTTTGTATTGCTTTGTCAAGGTGCTCTGAAATATGCGATTGTTCACCTGCTGGAGGAACTGGCAGTGTGGCCCTCTGTGTATGAAGTCGGCCAAGAGTCAGAGTGACTTCTGTGCTTGATCGTTTTCCTGCAAATGCTATCCATTGGGAAGAATCTTCTTTTGAAGCTTCCACATTAGAAGATAAATTGCATTTTTAAAATACCCAAAGATTTCCTCCATATTTTTTTTTTCATTTCTTTGATGCATGTAATTCTTTTGACTTCGGTCCAATTCTCATCTGTTGGCAAATGACCAATTCCCAGATTCCAAGCGATATTCAGAATGTATTCAGCTAAAACAAATCAAGTCCGACAGTTGTCACAGAAGCATTTAACCAAAATTACTTCAACATTTTAACAATCCTTGACATTTTCAGGGATGGCTTTGAAGTACAGAGCTCCCCAAATATTTAGTGTTAACAGTTTTAGACAGGTGTTTCGCCAAAGACATGTAAAGATGCGTTGAGTGAAGATGATTATTTTGCAGTGAGCTTAGCCTCTGGAAAAATATTTATGTCTTAATTGGATGGAATTCCACCTGTCATTTTATCAAACACTTTGCTTATGGTCCGTTTTGCTTAGAGTCCAAGAAAAAAATGAAAGCATTTCAGTTGCGAGAATTAATGCGACACATGTTTGGGCTTTGTGGAATCACAGCATTTGTTTGGCGATAATTATAAGAGAGTGTTTTTGGAACTTGAACGGACTTTGCAATTAGAAAATACAAAATTGGGTCTGAAAAGAAAGCTGAAGAAAGAAGCAGCGTGATGAAAAATACTGCCAAGGCCCTTGGGTAGCAACCCAAAGTCACAGCACTGAAAAGTCACTTAATGGGAATTCAAATGGAAAAAGGCAAGCCACACATTTCCTGGGGGCTTCATCCCATTCTAGGGACCAGTTGTGTTAGTACCTGGCACATAGTAGGTGCTCAGAAAGAGGGAGCTTCCTGCTTTTCTCTCCCTTGCCTCTCCCTTTATTTACTTCATCATTCTACCAACAAATTTTGGGTCATTGAAAGCATGATTTCAACAAGGGATACTGAAGACAGAACCAGAACTTGGCTGTTTTTTTTTTGTTTGTTTGTTTTGTTTTGTTTTTTATCAACTGTTAGATCAGAGTGAAGAAATCTATTTTTTTTGCTCAGAAAGTTCTCGGTGTGATTATAGTGGATATAGTGTCAGGAGGTTGACTTTATTGTCGAGAGGAATGCGTTTGGTTAACACCTTGATGTGAAGAGAGGCTGTGTATGTCCCTGATATATTCCGCATAAGCCCCAACCCCGTATCGAATGAGTGTCCGCTCTAGGCGGGTCTCGGTGAGCCTCGTTGTCACCTTACAGATGGGACCCTAAAGGGAGGGAGAAGTGGGTCACAGGTGAGGTGTTTAGAGTTGGCGGCCTAGTGAGTGTTTGTTGGAGGCACTTTCAGAACCTCTCATTGTGGGTGGGAGTGTCCAAACACCTAAGGCATAGAAGGTCCAACTCACATCAAAATTCAAAATCTCACCGCTGGTAGGTGAGACCTAGGGAGACGGAATGAAGGGCAAATCCAAGTAGAGGAATTGGTTCGGAAGTTCCTGAGGCCTCCCATTGGCACCCTCACCCCCCCCCCCATATGTCCGGAGAAATAGTCACAGCGCAGCCTTGGCCAGTCGGGAAGGTGGACGCTGCGCTTGGTTCTCCACAATGTTGTGTCACAGTCTGAGGGTGCTCTCACTCTTCCCCTGGTCACCAGCTGCTGTTAAGTTGCAGGCGTTTCTGGCGGTTGGGTTGCCTGGTAATTGGTAGCGGTTCCTCCTTGTTCTTGTAGGCAACCGAACAGCCAACACCCTAAGATGCTAAATCCTGCAGACACAGGAAGGGTGAGTCCAGGGGTCTTCTTGCTGATATGAAGACGTTGGGACTTCATTCAATAGACAAATTGTTTTTGTTTTTGCTTTTGCTGGACAAGCTGTGCTGTGCAGTGCACTTTTTCAGACGGAGTATTTTGAGGGGAGATGTGTTAAGAGGCTCAGCTCTTTTAAAATGATGATTTCAGAATTAAAAGTTTCAGCCAATTATTGTTTCAATGTTAGTAGGAAAAACAGGAGTGGAGTGTTAAGACTGGAGGAGGGTCAAGATGGACTGGACTCTCCCAACTTCAGCATTTCACCCCAAACCGGAGGCCAGCACATCTCTGACCTCCTGGACAGGGCGCTACCCGGGTCCATCAGCCCTGCCCTCTGCTCACCTCCACCTCTCCTGGCTGGCTCCTCTCAGTGCTCACATGGAAACTCAAAAATCCCCTCCTATGCCGGCCTTCCTGACCACCCCTCCGGGTCCCTTCAGTGCCCGCTGTGAAATGACTTCGAGCAATAAAACTGGGACGACGGGGAGTGGGGCACTGGATTCTAGGTTGAGGTGTCCTGTCGACCCACCCGTCTTCGGAACCTCAGAGGGACAGGGAACCGGGGAGTCGATGCTGGAGATACCTGTAGACTGTGGGAAGCCCAGCATTTTTTCTTGCCTCCTTTGACTGCCTTGTGCGGACTGTCGCTTTGAGAGTTGAAAGACACTGTGGAGCATTAGAGGTGTCTGTCCCATGAAGACACACATGGAGAGAAGGTTTCTTTGCTTCCGGGGCTTTGGATGGAAATGTTTGCTGGCTTGAGAGCTGGGTGGACACAAAGGCACTTCCATGCCCATTGCTTTGAGTGGGTTTTGGAGAAATTCTCCGTGAAGTGATCCGTTTACTGGCCCGGAAGGTTATGAAGAAGCTTCTTGACCGGGTCCCTTCAGCGCCCGCTGTGAAATGACTTTGAGTCTCTTGACCCCGGGAAGGAAATGTGGGTGGGGTCTCTCTCTGCCACCGGGACCCGCCGTGGAGGGGGTGGCTGCTGCCGATGGTATCAGCCAGGGGCCTTCCCCTGGACCCCCTACATGGCCCGCTTTTGTGTGCTCGCAGGAGAGGGAGCCGGGAGCGCAGGGACAAGGTGTGGCTGATGGGGCCCGATAAGCCCCACACAGAAAGCCGGCTGTCGCGCTGAAAGGGTCTCCAATGTAGCGCTTTAATTTCCTCGCTCAGAAATGTTTCTCCTCTTTTCATCCCCAGCCTTTATCTTAACTTCTCATCGGAGCAAAGCGGCAGCCTTTCAAATTGAACAAATAGGTCCTCTGCCCGTGACAAGATGTACCTCATTTTCTCGGCAAGCCTTCAGCAAGGTCACACCTTTTTAATTTATTTTCTGTAAGAAAAATCTAGTTGCCGGATAGAACAAGGGCCCGATCTCGCTAGAGGTCATTTCTCGAGCTAGTCATAAAGGAGGACGGGATTAGAGCCGGTTAATGTCCCCGCCCTCACCTCGCTGCCCACTGCCCCCAGGCTCCGTCCGCGTGGACTGTTCTGCCCCCTTATTGTGCTGGGGGTCCTTTCCTGTGAGTTTATTTGTATTTCACACATGGCTCTCCAAAACGTACTTATTTCAGTATTGGAACGGAAGATCACGAATTGGCGTGTGCTTAACATTTTCTAATACAGAATAAAGGGCCAGGAGAGAGTTGGCTTGCCACTGATTTGATTGACGTAGTCATGCATCCGGCCCACCACTGCCACTTTAACATTTTCCCCCATACATTTCTTTTTTTTCCCTGGTTGTTTGAAAATTGAGGGCAGTGATTTTACTCTGAAATAAAGGCAAAGGCGTCATTCTTTCAAGTTTTAGTTATTGAATAATTTACTAAAATCTGGTCAACCCCCTAGGCCAGTGGTTCACAACCTTCTGGCCCTTTAAATACAGTTCCTCATGTTGTGACCCAACCATAAAATTATTTTCGTTGCTACTTCATCACTGCGATGTTGCTACTGTTATGAATCGTAATGTAAGTATCTGATATGCAGGATGGTCTTAGGCGGCCCCTGTGAAAGGGTCGTTCAACCGCCAAAGGGGTCGCGACCCACAGGTTGAGAACCGCTGCCCTAGGCGATCCCCCGGCTTGTTGGTTTTTGTATTAAATCACTATTTTTCTGATTGTGAAAATAGTTACCATGAATATTCATATGTTTAAATATATAGAAAAATGTCTGGAAGAATCTACAGGGTGGGCAAAAGTAGGTTTACAATTATCATGGGAAATAATATAGTAATTGATGAATAATAATAATAATGCAAGAGCAGACTCCTGTACTCACAACCAAAAACCTACTTGTGCCCACTCATGTATATTAACCTTTCATGGTTATTACTCCTGAGGAGGCCAATAGAGGCAGGAGGAAAAGAGGGGCTCCATATATGAACCCACTGCTTAAATGCTTTGCAACGTATTTACAGGAAACATCGTTAAAGAAAAAGTAAATGAAAATACCTTTCCTTCGGTAGGAAACTGAGAACACGATAGAAAGGCTAGCAAATAAATTAAAGTCACCTATAAGCTTACCTTCCAGGAAAAATCACTGATGACCTTCTGCTGTAAGTTTCCCCCACACTTTAATCCTGTACCTTCTTTAACCCCGTCTTCCTTTCTCGGCTTTAGATGGTGAGCATTTTCCCAGGCTCTTAAAGGTTCTTTTAAAATAGTGTATTCCGCATTCCATCATCTACGCATACCTAATGCGCTGCGACATTTTTAAACCTGCTTCTTGTTTTCAATTTGTGGCCGTATTAAAGGGAATACTGTAATAACCCTTTCTGCGCGTACACATTTGTGGACATCTCGGATCATTTCCTGAAGCTAGTTCAAAGTAGAGAAGTCGAGTTACTAGTTCAAAGTAGAGACCGTAGTCAGGACTAGTGATGCATTTCGCCAAATTAAACTCTAGGAAGAGTAGATCCATGTAAATTACTACCAGCAGGTATTTCAAAGGATCTGTTATAATTTTTTTTTTTGCTAACTCTCCAAATTTGATGATGGATATGGTAATGGATTGTTTTGATTTGCATTTTTAAATTTTTAGTGATGTTAAGTACTTATCATTTTTTATCGGTTGTTGGTATTTCTGGTGAATCAGCTGGTTGTCTACAACTATTTCTGTTTTTAAATTGGGGTTTTCATTTTTGTTTTACTGATTTTTAAACACTCATTAGAATTTAAAGATATTAATGCTTTGTACACAGGATATTTTGCATTCTTCCCAATTTTTTTTTATTTTAATTACTTTTTAAAAGATCATTGTTTCTTCCATTTTTATGCATTTAAACCTAATTTTATTAGAATTGACTTAACCCCAGCATTGGGAAATATTGACATCTTCGCAATATTAACTTTCCTATCCATGGGCATGGTTTGTCATTTTTCATTTTTAGAAAATTGTGTTCCTCAATAATGCTTTTCCTTCACATAGGCCTTAAGTATTTCTCATTAAGATTATGTATTTCAATTTTTTACTGCTATAGTGAATTGAATGGTAGTTCACTTTCAAGGTGCAAAGTATCAGGCTGTATCTAAGAAAATCAACTTTAGCATGGCTGGTGTGACTCAGTGGTTGAGTGTCAACCTATGAGCCAGGAGGTCACGGTTCAATTCTCAGTCAGGGCACATGCCCGAGTTGAAGGCTTGATCCCCAGTGTGGGGAGTGCAGGAGGCAGCCAATCCATGATTCTCTCTCATCATTGATGGTTCTATCTCTCTCCCCTTCTCCCTTCCTCTCTGAAAGCAATAAAAATATATTTTTTTAAAAAGAAAATGAACTTTAAAGGACTTGATATTAGTAGATAGAAATACAAGGTACTTCAAGATCACTCTCATTATTGCCACTGGGTATGTATTTTGGAATAACCTTTCTTGAAAAAAATTCCTTCACTCATTTGTTCATTTATTCTACAATCAAGAAATCATTCACATCATCACTCAACAAATATTTACTGAGTACCTACTATGTGCCAGGCCGGTGATACAATGGCGAACAGAAGTAGACATGGCCCCTGCTCTAATGGAGTTGACCCTCCAGTGGAGAGACTTCCACTGGTGGGATCAGGAAGAAAAGAAAAAGTGTAAGTTTGATAAATCCCAGGAAAATGGACTTGGTCGGAGAGGTCGGAGGAACCTTCCCTAAGGAGGTGATAATGAAGATGAGGACTGAAGGAGAAGAAAGAAGGAACCGTATGTTCAAAGGCCCTGGGGCTGGAGGCAGCACTGTGAGTTTGAGTTACGGAAAGAAGTCCAATGTGGCTAAAATGCAGAGAACAAAGAGGTGCGTGCAGGGAAGCAGGTCAGTGAGGAGGGGAAGACCTAGCTATCAGGCCAGATAGGCCAGGCTAATGCTTTTCATCTTTATTCCAAGAGGAATGGGAAGAGTTGTAAGAAGAGAATCGATTTTATGTTATTTCTCAAAAGAATTACTGTGGCTGCAGTTATGGAGAACAGTTTGAAAGAAGCAAGAAGAGATGAGAGTAAATGAAAGAGAAGGCTAGTCCCACCCTGGCCGGTTTGCTCAGTGGTTGGAGTGTCGGCCTTAGGACTGAAGGGTCATGGTTTCCATTCCAGTTAAGGATACATACCTCGGTTGCAGGCTCAATCCCCAGCTCTGGTTGGGATGTGTGTGGGAGGCAGCCAGCCAATGGGTCTCTCTCACATCGATGTTTCTCTCTCTGTGACTCTCCTCCTCCCTTCCATTCTCTCTAAAAATCAATGGGGAAAAATATCCTCGGGTGAGGATTATCAAAAAAGAGAAGGCTAGTTCTGAGGAGAAATAAATGTAGCTGTGACTAGAGAGGCGCTAGTGGAGAAAGAGAGATGAGGACGTATTTGAGAAATAGTTGAGATGAATGATTCACAGGCCTTACTGGTGGGTTAACCATTGAAGGTTGGACTCCCGGGTTCTTGCTTGGATAATAGGAGAACTGGTGGTGTCATTCTGTAAAATAGAAAACACAAGAAGAGAACCAGGTTGGAGAGGAAAGAGCTATAGTTTGGTTTCCGACAGGTGAATTTTGAGATGCCTTTGTGACATCCATGGAGACGTGTGCAAGTTAGCCATTGATGTGTACTAGGTGTATCGTTTAATAATGCAGATTTTGTAATCAAAGAAAACATGATGATTTCAAGAGAAACATCAAAAGTGCTTTATTCAAAGTAATGTCCATCGCTAGCTACACATTTCTCCATCTTTCAGGAAATTTGTGGATACCGTCCCCAATAGAACCTTTCTTGTTTTGAGGCAAACTATTCAGAGACCCAATTTTCTACTTTTTCGTATGTTTTGAAGTGCTGCTCAGAAAGTGCATGTGCCATTGATCAGAACAAGTGGTAATCTGAAGGAGCGAGGTCTGGTGAATACGGCAGGTGGGTTAATACTTCCCAGGCAAGATCTCTTAACGTGTCTTTAACTGGTTTTGAAGTGTGTGATGGTGCGTCATCATGAAGCAAAATTACTTTGCCGTGTCTTCTGGCACATTCTGGTTGTTTCACGATCAAAGTGCGGTTCAAATTGATTATTTGTTGTTAGTAGCGATCAGTATTAACGGTTTCACCTGGTTTTAGAAGCTCATAATATACCACACCTTCCTGATCCCACCAAATGCAGAGCATTGTCTTCTTTCCGAAGCGATTTGGCCTTGCAGTCGATGTTGATGGTTGACCTGGATCAACCTATGACTTTGTGCGTGTGGGATTCTCAAAATAAATCCACTTTTCATCGCCAGTCAGAATTGGATGCAAAAAAGACTTGTGCCGTTGAAGCAACATTTTGCTGATGACTTTTTGGTTTTCCGTTTGTCTTTTGTTCAGTTGATGTGGCACCCATTTTCCTTCCTTTAAAATCTTTCCCATTGCTTGTAAATGATCAGAAATTGTTTGCTGAGCAACATTTAATGTTTCTGCAAGTTGTTTTTGAGTTTGACACACATCTTCATCCAATAATGCTTGTAATTGTTCGTCTTCAATCATTTACGGTTGACCTGCACGTTCTTTGTCTTTCACATCAAAATCATCACTTTTAAAGTGTTTAAACCAGAGTTCACAAGTATCTTGAAATGGAGCATGTTCACCATAAGCTTTCCGAAGTATTCAGTGGCACTTTTCTTCAAAATAAGTAATGAATAAAACTTCCCGCAAATGCTCTTTTTTTGGCACGAAATTCGACATTTTTAAGTGTAAAAATATCTATGATGTTAACACCTTCAGAAAATTTGACATATGAAGTTTTGAAGCTTGTTGTCAATACAACAAAATAGCATACATATCAAATCACATATATATCAACATATATATATATGTATATCTCCATCTATTGAAAAAAATCTGCATTATTAACCGGTACACCTAGTATGTTTGGTGCTCTGGGGAGAGGGCTGAGCTAGAAATCCACACGTATGAGTCATCTGTAAAGGGGTGGTAATTGAAACTAGACATTGCCTGGAGAGCAGGCATGCAGTGATAAGGGAAATATGCATAGGACTGCGTGAGTCTTAATGGCTGGGAGGAAGATGTTGAGCCTGCAAAGGAGATAAAGAGAGTTCAGAGGGAGTGCTAAGTCATCAAAGCCAAGGCAAGACAATGTCTCAGTTACACCTGCGGCCAATTGATTTTCGACAAGGGCGCCAAGACCAATCAACAAGAAAAGAATAGTCTCTTTGACAAATGATGCTGGGACAGTTGGGTATCTACCTGCAAAAGAATGAAGTTGAAACCCCTGCTTCATGCCCTTTGGAAAAAATAACTCAAAATGGATCAACAACCTAAATATAAGAGCTAAAACCATGAAAGTCTTAGAAGAAAACAGGGGTATGTCTTTTTCCTTAAAATATATTTTATTGATTTTTTACAGAGAGGAAGGGAGAGGGATAGAGAGTTAGAAACATCGATGAGAGAGAAACATCGATCAGCTGCCACCTGCACACCCCCTACTGGGGATGTGTCCACAACCAAGGTACATGCCCTTGACTGGAATCGAACCTGGGACCCTTCAGTCCGCAGGCCGACGCTCTACCCACTGAGCTAAACTGGCTAGGGCTGGGGTATGTCTTTATGAGCGTGAATTTAGCAACAGATCCTTAGATATGACACCAAAAGCACAGACAACAAAAGAAAAAAACGGTAAATTTAGACTTCATCAAAATTTAAAAAGCTTGTGCATCGAAGGATATTACCAAGAAAGTGAAAAGCCACTTTACAGAATGGGAGAGAATATTTTCAGATCATATGCCTGAAAAGATCTAGTATCAAGATTGCATCAAGAGCTCTTACAAAAACGACAACCAAAAAATCTTAACAAAAAGACAAATGAGCCCATTAAAAAATGGACTAAGGATTTGAACAGACGTTTCTCCAGAGAAAATACACAAGTGGCCAGTAAGTATATTAAAAGATGTTCAACATCATTACTCATTAGGGAAATTAAGGAAATGGCTAATTAGTTATTAGGCAAATGCAAGTCGAATTCGCAGTGAGATGCAACTTCACACTCACGAGATGACCGCGCCCAAAACAGCAACCACCGAACCAGAAAGTAACAAGTGTCGGTGAGAAGGTGGAGAGCCTGCCCGGAACTCCGGTTCACTGCCGCTCAGAATGTAAAGTGGTTCAGTCCGATGGAAAACAGTTTGGCAGAACCTCAAAAATTAATCATATGACCTCACTATTCCACTTCTAGAAAAGGACCTCAAAGAACTGAGAACAGACATGTAAACAAGTTGATAGCAACTCTATTCACAGTAGCCTAAAGCTGAAAACAGCTCGAAGGTCCCCCCCGCCGTGGATGAATGGACAAACCAACTGTGGTATATGCATGCAGTGGAACATTGTTCAGCCATAAAAATAGCAAAGTATTGTCTGGCCAGCGTGGCTCAGTGGTTGAGCGTCCGCCTATGAACCAGGAGGTCACAGTTCAATTCCCGGGCAGGGCACATGCCCAGGTTGCAGGCTCAATGCCCCAGTGTGGGACGTGCAGGAGGCAGCGGATCCATGATTCTTTCTCATCATTGATATTTCTCTCTCTCTTTCCCTCTCCTTTCCTCTCTGAAATCAATAACAATATTTTTTTTATATTTTATTGATTTTTTTACAGAGAGAAAGGGAGAGGGATAGAGAGTTTGAAACATCGATGAGAGAGAAACATCCATCAGCTGCCTCCTGCACACTCCCTACTGGGTATGTGCCCGTAACCAAGGTACATGCCCTTGGCCGGAAACGAACCCGGGCCCCTTGAGTCCGCAGGCCGACGCTCTCTATCCGCTGAGCCAAACCGGTTAGGGCAATGACAATATTTTTTAAAAACCATGAAGAACTGATACTTGCTACAATGGGCCCGAACCTCCAAAACGTGATGCTTCTTGCCTGCGGCCAGACACCAAAAGGGCCACATCTCATCTGGCTCCTTTTTTATGAAATATCCAGAATAGACACATCCATAGATACAGAGCATGGCTTGGCGGTGCCTGGGGCTGGGGGAGTGGGCAGTGGGGAGAAGCCGCTTAGCGGGTAGCGGGTTTCACTTTGAAGTTCTGGAACTGAAAGGAGGCGAGAGAGAGGTACTTTAAGTAACTATTAATATGATTTGATTCAAGTTCCCTTTGATCAGGCCTATGCCTCGGGAAATTAGAGCTACACACACACACACACACACACACACACCCCACATTTACAAATACGCTTCATTTGGGCTGTTTTAAAAATGTAGCATCGTTCCCCAGCCGTTGGCTGTGCTGGTCCAGGTTTTCCAGGTCTCCCTTCTTCGTAGGAGTTGAGCTATAGGAGCTGATGGGGTTGACATGAGCCGGTGAGATGGTGACAATCCGTTAGAAACATATCAACGATGAAGGCGTCCTTGTGTGAAGGGATTTCCACCCTGGGGGTTAAAAGACGGGAACCGACCCAGAGGCAGATGCAGTGACTTAGAAGCAGTCGGGGAAAGAATTCCAAGTGCAAGCCGAAACACAAACCTGGATTAAACCCCCCAAAGATGAAGGGGCTTTCACTCTGGAGTTCGTTTTCGTTTTATTTATTTATTTATTTATTTATTTATTTATTTATTTATTTATTTATCTCTCTCTCTTCAAATCCCAACCCCAAACTGGTTGGCTCAGATGAATAGGCAGCAAGTGTAATTAACCGAATAGAGCCGCAAAAGGGGCATTATGGGATGCAGAGAGCATTTACATATGATTCATGGGTTCGGAGAGATTGCAGTCATGTGATAGATGCTGGGAGAGGCATCGGGAGATGGTGCTGAGAGCTCAACTGGGAAATGACCCACACGTGGCCGTTCATATAATTAAAAGAGTAAATATTTTATGAAGATGAAGCAAGGAAGGTTTCGCCAGCGCCGCACTCCGCGCCTGTGGTGATGAAGCGCCAACCAAAAAACGCGTACGCTCCATCTCCCTGCAGAGCAGGGCTCTGCTCCTCCCCTGGAAGTCTGGGCTCGGGGACGCTGTGCCTACCTGATTGACAAGCCGATGTCTATGGCTGGAACCAGGAAGCAAGTGGAAGCCATGTCCTTGGTACATGGTGGATGGAGAGGACACGAGCTGGCATCCAGAAAGAAAATGACAAAAAGCAAACCCACACCTTTCATGTCATTTGCCCTCTCGTATCAGCGGGGACCATGCCCACAGTGTGAAAGTTGAAGCCATAATGTGTCTTTCAAAAACAACAGCAACAAAAAAAGACAACAGTAGAATATCCTTATGATCTTGGGGGTAGGCCAAAGATTTGTTAGTCTTTAAAGAACTAACCACGAAAGAGACGATTTGGTAAGTTAAACTTGAATTAAAATGAAAACCTCTTCTCGATGAAAGAAACTGTTGTGAAAATGAAAAAGCTAACCACAGACTGGGCGAAAATATTCACAAAATATATATTCCTATCCACCATATATAAAGAACTCCTGTGAATCAATAACAAAAAAAAAATACAAACCAATTTTAAAATGGGCAAAACAAACCCGAAATGGCCAAACAACTTGAGCTCCAGCATCATAAGAGAAGATAAATGAATGGCCAATAAGAATATGCAACGGTGCTCAATATTATTCATCAGGGAAATGTGGATTAAACCGCTTAGCAGGACTGCTCACTTCACAAGTGTTGGCCAGCTGTCTCCATGGCCGTCCTCATCTCCCGCCTCCAGCTGGTGGCCGGGTCTTGGCTGTGTTTTCCCCTTACTGTCTCCGGTGACGGTTTCCTTTGCTCCACACTCTATCCCCAGTTCTTCCTTCTGCACTGGCAGCAGCCTCCTTACCCAGCTCCCCCCTCCCCACTCCTCTTCACTCTGCTGCATAGCTGGTCGAATCGCCCCGGCCCCACGTTCTTGGTGAGTTCCCCAAGCCTGCAGGTAGCATATGCCCTCTCTTCGCATTCCTTGCCCCTCGAAAACCTCCAAGTTCTGGCCTCACCTCAGGAACCTGCTCTGTTCAGGCCTGACAGACTACCTCTACAGATTCCCCAATACACGGGCTCTGCATCCATTTTTAAAAATGTTTTTATGGATTTCAGAGAGGAAGAAAGAGGGAGAGATAGAAACATCCATGATGAGAGAGAATCACTGATTGGCTGCCTCCTGTACGCCCCCTACTGGGGATCGAGTTTGAAACCCAGGCATGTGCCCTTGACCAGAATCAAACCCAGGACCCTTCAGTCTGCAGGCGGACACTCCATCCACTGAGCCACACCAGCCAGGGCCTGGCCTCTTTTCTTTTGTGTTTTCCTGCTGGTGACTTGGGGCCTCTGTCTGCCATTCCCTGCGTCCTGTGCTTGCCCATGGGGAACACTGAGGAATCCTCACCCCGATTCTCCTTATGGCCCCGCAGAAGCCCAGGATCCTGGCTTCCACCCTCCTGTGAGCCAGTTACTTTCACACTCAAATTCTCCGCTGCCCAGTCCTAGCCAACGTCTCCCAGACCCATGAGGTGGGTCACGTGGGGGCCGAGGTTAGCAGGGAGCGGATTTTCCAGGCCGGGGGGGAGGGGGCATGTGCCCAGACTCGTGCCCATGAATGACCCATCATCTTCCGAACTGGAGAACAGTGTGTGTCTTTGTTTTAGGGGGGATGGCTCCATCAGAAGACCCCCCTCTGGGCCCATGGTGTGTGACTCACACCCTGGTGCTGTTTACTCCCAGCCTCGTGGGAAACTGTGATTTTTTAAAACTATATTTTTATTGATTTCAGAGAGGAAGGGAGAGGGAGAGCAAGATAGAAACATCAGTGATGAGAGAGAATCATTGATCAGCTGCCTCCTGCACGCCCCACACTGGGGATTGAGCCCACAACCCTGGCACGTGCCCTTGACCTGCCCTTGACCGGGAATCAAACCTGGGACCTTTCAGTCTGCAGGCCGACGTTCTATCCACTGAGCCAAACCGGCTAGGGCTAGCTTTTCTGGGCCTGTGTCTCCTCCTCTGTAGAATGGGCCTTCAATGGAGGTGTTCACTAAGGCTCTGTGTTCAGCAGAGGGAAGGGCATCCGGGCAGCCCTAAGGCACCTAGAGAAGAAGCCAACATCGCAAACAAGTGAAAGGACCGTCTGTGTATGGGCTTAGCTGCAGCGAAAGCCGGGGCTCTGATGTTCTGATCCTGATCCAGGGCTGCGTCCACCTCCATTGTTTTCCATGGCGGAGACCTGCTCCTCCCTGCACTTCCTTGATAAGCACGCTCCTCCTCGGCCCCATGTTCTGTTGCTCGTGCCGGGAGTTTGTGTTATTTCGGCCAGGATGGTACTGGGGGTGCGGGAGAGACTCGCTTCGATTTGCTGCGTGTCACTGGAACTTCTCAGCTCTCAGCTAAGCCACACAAAAGCTCCTGTGCTGGGCGCACACATCGCCGGAGCAGAACGGGGGTCTGAGTCCCGGGTCAGGGTTACGATCATCATCACAGCAAATAACAGCTTTGCTGTCTCGCCGCCTGTACATCCCTGTGTTCCGGCTCTGAGCTGTCAGTTTCCTATGACCCCCTGCACGCCGTCTCACCGGCCCCCCGGGTTCAAAGTGGCACCATCACCAGCTTCAAGGTGGCGTGTGCGCTGTTGTAGCAGATGGAACCCGTGTCCAATCACACGCCTGCCTCCATCGCCCTCCCAGTGATCTCAGCCTGAACGGACAGGGGAAGGGCGCTCACCTTTGGTGGGGAGGTATTTCGTCTGCTAAATGGTTTTCAGCGAAACAATCAAAGTGGCCGTGTCTGGCTCCCAAGCGCGGGCAGGGGCGAGCCCGGGGCAGTGCTGGGTTCCTATCCAATCTGCCTGGGGTGACAGCGACAGGAAGGCGACAGTGCAGCTCCAGGAAGGGCTATGAGCTTCCCGGTGGCAGAAATGGACAGCGGGCTGGGCAGCGGGCGAAGCTCGGCATCCACGGACATCAGGCCTTTCAATGCGTCTACGTCCGGCACCTGCCCACCTCCCGCGTGCCCAGGTGTGGTGGCTGTCATCTCCCCAGTGAGGAGGCAAGTCCTCCGAAGGCGGGGAATTTCAGTCCCTGTGTTAGCTGTGCCTGGCATGGAGTAGGCGCCCATAAATATGTGTGGTTTCTAAAAATATATTGTTATTGATTTCAGAGAGGAAGGGAGAGGGAGAGAGAGACAGAAACATCAAGGATGAGAGAGAATCATGGATCGGCTGCCTCCTGCAAGCCCCACACTGGGGATCAAGCCTGCAACCCAGGTATGTGCCCTGATTGGGAAATGAACGGTGACCTCCTGGTTCATAGGTTGATGCTCAACTGCTGAGCTACATCAGCCGGGCTTTGCTGACCACTCAATCCGCATGTACAAGTCTCCTCTGAGCGGGAAATTGTGATGCACAGACGTAATGGTAAAACCCCTCTGCCGTCACAGCCGGGTGTACATTCAACACTTGAGTCTCTGCCCTCCCTGGGATGTGGCAAGCTCCTGGCCTGCTGAGCACACTCCGTGTTCTGGGGGCCCACGGGCTGGGGCTCCACAGCACACACACGTGTGTGACGTTGGCCTGCCCTGCATTGAGAATATAATTACAGTCGTTGGCAATCTTTAAAACCTAGCAGATTTTATTTTAAGATGTGAACTTCCGGTTTCCCTCCGTGATAGGCAGGCGCCCACCTCCCCGCAGGGCGACAGTTGGCTGGAGCTGAGGAGTGGGTGGTCCCAGGAGAGGAGCCTCCCTGTGCCCTCCGATGTGTCCTAGTCCTTGCCGGGCGCCCCGCACGTGACTGCCTTCCCCTGAGGACTTTCCCGTTCGCTGCAGGGAGACGTGGGGGCCGTGCAGACGGAATTTTGTCCGTGTGGGTTTGGGTGTAGGCGAGTCCAGGCAAACGTGCTCTGCAGGGCTTTGGTCATAGCTGGAAAGGCAGGCATTTTGTTGAGGACCAGGAAGAGGAAGAAGGGTGATGTCAGGTACAGGAGACGGCAACTTTCCAAATCAGTGAGAGCAAGTTTGCGAACTTCAATATGGATCTATGGTGTGGAAATTGAGGGCGGATCTCTCTCGGGGACACCTTGAGACCTCAGCCAATGTCACCTTCTCGAGCAGTTTTTTAAAAATACATATTTTTATTGATTTCAGAGAGGAAGGGAGAGAGAGATAGGGACATCAGTGATGAGAGAGAAGCGTTGACTGGCTGCCTTACACTGGGTATTGAGCCTGAAACCTGGGCATGGAACCGTGACCTCCTGGTTCATAGGTCGGCACTCAACCACTGAGCCATGCTGGCCGAGACCAGAACAGTTTTTAATGGTAAAAACACCAACTTGTTTCAGAAGCAGAGGCCTTCTAAAAGTTTGACCTGGGCGTATTTTTGAACGTATGTTTTTTGCCACTCCTGTGACTTTGGATGAGAATTCCATCTTGCCAGTTGGGGTTGGCCGGCCGTATTGTGTTCACCAGCCTTGGCACTGTGCGCCCCGCCCGCCATCAGTGACAGGAGGTTCCCTGTGGGGTTCGGGGTCAGGCCGCAGAGTTCCGACTGCCCACGAATCCTTGTCCCAGGGTCTACTCCACGGGAACCCAAACTAGAAGTCTCTTAGGAAACCTGGGTCTTCCCAGCTCTCTGGTGGGTGAAGGCCAGGCGTTGCAAAACTGGAATGGCTTTGGGGCCCAAGGGTCTCTTTGGGGCCCAAACAAGATTTCATGACCAGCCGAATCTTTTAGAGAATTCCCTCCTCATTTTGGGCGGTGAGGGTTGGGGAGGGAGAATTTTCCAAGTCCCAGGCACTCATTTGCATTTAAATTTGAAGTCTCGAAATGAAGGCTTTTAGAAACTTTTAATTTCTATTTAATTATAAGAATTTCACTGCAGGGGATCTATCCGATTTAAAAGAATAATTAAAATTAAGTTTAGCTACAGTGATTTGCCACAGCGTATGTCTGTCCTTCAGAACATTAAGCAACAGCCAATTATTTGTGGCTGGAGGTGCTCTATATGTAAATTCCTGCCAGGCTAGACCGTGGCGACAGAGAAATCCAGATGATGAGAATCACGTTGCGAGTTTGAACATCAGCGCCTAATAGATGCCCGCGTCGTTACCATTACTTCTCCTAATATCCCCAATTAAATGATTTAAAAATAGAGCGATAGATAAGCAAGATCAATTAATGTTAGAAGATGATCAAAGGGATGTGGTTGGGCATTGGAGAGGCTGGGAATGTGATAATGGCTTTATCAGACAGGAAAAATAACTCCGAGTGGCTGACACTTCGTGCGTTGAAGCTCAGAGGGGTTTTATGTATGATTAATCCAATGGGCTGTTTGTCATAGGGAGCTTTAGAAATCTTGTCCATTCATTTGAGGGGGAAAAACATCATTCAGACATTAAAATGGATGCTATTCTCAGTGGTTATATGTCAACCGTAATAAGTGATAACAACCATCAAAAGATCTCGATCCTGGGGACCTGTTGGAAGGCGTCCACAAGAGGGGCTGGGAGCTGCCAGCAGCAATCACATTGGTCCTCTGAGGACTCCGAGAGGGGCCCTCACTCGGCGTCTGTGTCTGAGGTCTAGGCTGGAGGCCAAATGCAAGGGCAGAATCAGCCAGTAAGCCTCCGCTCAGATGAAGGATGTGCCATCGGGAATTTGCGAGTGGCAAGGTGAAGGGAAGGATCATTTCTGAAAGGCTCCATTTATCTGCAGTGTGGATTGGGGTTAAGAAGGATTCCATTATTTATACCCTTCTGCCTTTCGACAAGGAATTAGGTAGTTTCCCCCCCTAAAGAAAAAAAAGAGAGACTGTAAAAATACAGAAAAAGAGCAAAGCTGAGCAATAAGAGGCTGGTGGGTAACAATTGTGGTGGTTGCATCTAATTGAGGGGAAGAAATGTTTGCACTTAAAAACACATTTTGGTTTGGAGCTTCCCAGCAATCAAAGCAAAAAGGGAAGCATGATGCATTATTATCAACTATTCTTATTTAAAACTAGAGGCCTGGTGCATGAAATTCGTGCACGGGGGAGGTCCCCTCAGCCTGGCCTGCACCCTCTCCAATCCGTGACCCCTCGGGGAATGTCCGACTGCCAGTTTAGGCCCGATCCCAGGGATTGGGCCTAAACTGGCAGTCGGACATCCCTTTCGAAATCTGGACTGCTGGCTCCTAACTGCTCACCTGCCTGCTTGCCTGATCACCCCTAACTGCCCTCCCTTGCTGGCCTGATCGCCCCTAACTGCCCTCCCCTGCTGGCCTGATCGCCCCTAAACGCCTCTGCCTTGGCCACCGCCACCATGGCTTTGTCCAGAAGGAAGGCAGGATGACCGGAAGATGTCCGGTCGACCAGGTCTAATTAGCATATTACCCTTTTATTAGTATAGATAGAAAAGTGATAATTTTAAAATTCTAGGTGGATTTTTTCCTACAAAAATAAGAAAGTGAATAAATTTAGATGTTGGGGGGAGGGAAGAGAGGCTGAGAGAGAGAGAGAGAAGAGAGAAGGTAATAGACCAGGAAACACAAAGATAGTTCATCTGTAAGTTACCCTGGTTCATTTGGCCAGAAGGCTTTTGTTGGTTGGGAGCGAGTCAGCAAGTTGTGAGGCGTCTGTCCATCTCAGGATGTCAGTGTCAAAGGCCAGAAATGTCACCACAATGACAGGATTTTGTTGACAATGGAGGCGGGCGTTGTGGCCAATGGCGAGAAGGGGGTTGGATGATCAAACATGGGCTTCGCCACGATAAGGGGTAGTTTAGTGATCTTGAGAAGAGAGAATGACAGGTGGTGGCGGGCGGGGGACGGCACCGTGACCATCCAATGGCTTCCCAGCAGGTGGCTCGCTGCGTGAGCCGTGGCTGGATTTCCTTAGCACTGAGGGGCTCGATCCCTAAGTGGCTCATGGGCCGCTGCCCGCCTGCATTAGCACAGCTGTGTGGGGCTTACGGGAAGTCCCTTGGCATGCTTTCTGATTAACCAGGCCACCGTGTTCTCTTCTCCTGCCATGGAATCCAGGGCTAATCTCCTAGGACTCCGTGGTCGAAAGGCAAAAGGGCGCAGCCCGCGGCCAGGGACCAGCTCCCACTGGAAAATCTGCAGGGGAGACAGCTCCTGGGCTCGGCTGTTATTTGAGAGTCCTGGGTGGGTATGCCAAGGAACTTTCCAGACCCATGGTTCTTCAGATACGGTTCCTGCGGGCACTGGCGTTTTCTCTCTCACGTTATCTCTGGGCGGGACACAAGGAGCTTGGGTTGGGGCGACCAATTTGGGCCCAGATCTCACTGTTGAACTTACTGGTCATGAGGTCCTGGGAAAACGATCTAATTTCATCGAGTCCGTTTTCTCATCTGAAAAACAAGTGTCCGTGAATTGAGGAATGGAACGCCATGAGGTCCGGGCCCTTGAGCATAGAGACAGTGCCCTCTGTTCACCGTCCCATTGAGAAATGTTTTCTTCACGGTGACAAGGCAGAGTGAGTAAGAGACAATCCCTCGAAGAATTCTGAGTCTGCTGGGGAAACCCCGAGACGCTGGGACCCGTGAGAGGAGGAAGGCATGTGTGGGCCCTGCCACAGGTGCAGGAAGTCTAGCTCCATGAATTTTTAAAATATATTTTTATTGACTTCAGAGAGGCAGGGAGAGGATGAGAGAGAGAGAAACATCCACGATGAGAGAGAATCATTGATCGGCTGCTTCCTGCACACCCCACACCAGGGGCCGAGCCCACAACCTTGGCATGTGCCCTGACTGAAATCGAACCCTGACCTCCTGGTTCATAGGTTGATGCTCAATCACTGAGCCACGCCGGCCAGGCTAGCTTGGTGATTTGTACACCAAAGAATGGCGGTGGCCCAATGGCCACAGCTGAAATCAGAAGAACCAGGCTCCAGTCTTCGCTCCCCGCTGTCTGAGCCGTGGCCAAAGGCCTCTCTGGTTTCGCTGCCTCACCTACGCAAGGAGGGAGGCTGATCTGAATGGAGGTCCTTTATGTTCCTTGAAGACTGTGAGCAATAAGGCGGCCTGCGAGGTAGACAGTGAGCACACGGCAGGGCTCAGACAGACCTGAACGGTGGCGGCGAGTTTATCCAAGCCTCCACCCAATTCCACCTGGAGCTCTTCTCCCAGAGCCAAAGCCTTTCCATTACTTTCCATTAGCTAATCCCCGGTACCCACACATGCAAAGAGGCGAGGCGGAGCGCGGCGTGCGTTCCTGCATAGCGGTTGCTCACCGGGCATCACCCTCATGTGCAGAAGGTGGCTGGGATGCCATTAACGTGAAGGGTCCCATCCAGGCCCGGGACCGTGATTCAGTTCGGGGAAGGCAAGCCGTGTGTGTGTGGGGTGGGGGGGGGGGGACGGGTTGGCAGAGGAGGGTCCCAGCTGCCTCCGTGGCCAAGAACACAGAGTCAGGGTCACTCAGCCGGCCCGGGTGCACTGAAGCGTAGGCACTGAGCTTCGTCAGCCCCGTAATTCCATTTATGCTCTTACATAATTAAATCGAGACTTGAAGTGTGCTTTTTAAAAGATTATGTGACCATATGTAGCTTGAACAAGGGCCAACTTAGAAAGAAAAAAAACAATCTGTTTTTTCACAATCCCTTTCTATTAAGTTAGGACTTTGTGATTTCTTATCCGCCGCCCCCCACCACCACCCCGCTGTAAATTTGAATCGAATCCAGTCAATAGTTAATACATTGATTACAGCTTAACATATTTATAAGTTAAAATATGCTTTCAATATACTTTAAGACAAAAATAAGATCTTGCGGAGCCCAGCTCATGTGTCAGACCAGGAATAGCAGTGCTCCCGTGGACTAACATTTCAGGTGGCTTTTTAGAAAATCAGGTTTTAAACAGAAAGTTTTAGAGTCGATCTTTAGTAAGTTAATTAGCAAATGGTACCCTCCATTCTTAAAGTAAGTCAGGTTAAAGAAAACAAAATCTTATGTCTAGCGTAAAGGCACCAACGTTTTGAGAAATTATTTAACATGGGGAATGCATAGCTTGTACTCAGTAATTACTATTAGGGCACTCGATTCAGATTTATAAATGAAGCCAGCCGAGAATTTTTGTAGTAATTCATGTTATAGACAAACAGCAACAAAAAAGGTAACAGTTTTGCTTGAGATCCGGCCATTATTTTGAAGGACTCTCAAATCAGTAGGGAAAAAAAATCACTGTACGTGAAGCGTAAGGAAAATGTGCTCAGTTTTTACTCTTTTTAATCAGCGTAAACTATTCCTTGCAGGACCCCGACCAGCCTATGAATATGCAACAGCTCTTATTACGATGCATTAGAAAACCCAAGTGCCATTAGATAATGAAAGTGACCAGAGGTATTTCCTGGTGCTTCAATTAATACCCTGGTGGTTCAACTGTAATGACCAAACTCAATTGGAGTCAAGTTCAGATGTGAATTGTACTTAAGGGCCTCCGAGTCACTTCTTAGTGGATTGGTTTTTGAAACACAAAAGCACTAAATTAAAATAATTGTTTTGTCTGGGAGTTTTTTGCATTGATAACCAAAGTGGGTGCTCCCTCAAACTCAAGCATTAGCACCGAGCACCTTGGGGCACTAGTACCTTCCACCCTTGCCCTGTGCCTGGCACGTAGTTGGCACCAGTAAATGCCCTGAGTAAGTACATGAAGAGTGTTAAATATTTATTAAGTGAATGAGACTTGAGAACTTAATGTCAGTAGGCTTGCCTTGACTTGAGTTCATTGTGCTAAACTCAATCATGCTTTTAATTAAAAAAAAAAAATCATGCCCTCGCTGGTTTGGCTCGGTGGATAGAGCATCAGCCTGCAGACTGAAGGGTCCTGGGTTCAATTATAGTCAAAGGCACATGCCCCGGTTGTGGGCTCGATCCTCAGTGGGGGGCGTGCGGGAGGCAGCAGATCAATGATTCTCTCTCATCATTGATGTTTCTCTCTCTCTCTCTCTCTCTCTCTCTCTCTCTCTCTCTCTCTCTCCCTCTCTCTCCTTCCCTCTCTGAAATCAATAAAAATATATTTTGAAAAAATCTTAAAGGTGAATAAAATAATACTTTTCATTTTTCAAATTTCTAAATAACATCCATATTTTTTACTTAATTATGTTTACTTCTGTGACATCTGCTTCCCCTACCTAGAACATAAGCTACCGAGGGCAAGGCATTTCTGGCTGTTTTGTTCACTGCTCTGGCTCTAGCATTTAGAACACTGCCTGGCACTAATAAATGCTCAATAAATATATATTAAGTGAACGAATGTACCAGTAGATAAAATGATGGGTGTAAGCACTGGGTGGAATACTTCTGACTCCATCCTGAGCAAGGCATTTCGGGAAAGACATGGGAAGTATCAAATGCTACAACCAGAGGAATGAGGGGACATTTCTGAATTCCCAGGAAAATAGCAAGGTCATGTTCGGTCTACTCATGTACGTGTTGCTTCATTCTGAAGAGACCCCTGTTCTCGATTCATCCTCAAACAGTGTCTTTTTGTCTCTTGGCATCACACTGTCAGGTGAGGCGTCCGTGGTGAGTGAAAAGCTGTCGTTGGTCATGGCCTCCGCAAGGCCTGCACAGCAACAGCTGCTCGATATTGCCAGTAGTACATGTCTCAGTGCTGGCCAAAGCAATGTCATGGGACACGTCTTCTCATAGCCCATGAAATGGCAATTGCACTTTCCAAGTTGCATCTTCTTAAAACAAAATCGCAACAAAAATTGAGTATCTTGCTTTGTTTTGATTGGGTACATGATGATGACTATGGTGGTGATGATGATGAAAATATCTGAGAATTATTATGTGCTTGCTTGATTATTTTTCAGTCCTTTTTATTTTTTAAAAAATATTTTTATTGATTTCAGAGAGGAAGGGAGAGGGAGAGAGAGATAGAAACATCAGTGATGAGAGAGAATCATGGATCAGCTGCCTCCTGCATGCCCCACACTGGGGATCGAGCCTGCAATGTGGGCATGTGCCCTTGACTGAAATCGAACCGGGGACCCTTCAGTCCACAGGCCAATGTTCTATCCACTGAGCCGAACCAGCTAGGGCTCAATCCTTTTTATAACATACGAATTTTATGGTCAACTTGTCACCCTCTGAAAAAGACCTGTTGGAATTTTTATTGAAATTTTATTGAATTTATTGATTTATTTAACAATGATTGTTACTTTTGTAATGTTGAGACCTTCCCCAAGCACCTTCTGAATTTATTTAAACATCATCTTATAATCTTCCATAAAGTTTTATAATTTTCCTTATAAAGGTCTTGAACACTTTTGGATATACTTAACCTCAGGTACTTTATCATGAGTTTTTTTTCAATTACATATTTAATAGTTTGTCACTGATCTATAGGTTCTTAACTGCATTTGCTATATTGATCTTGTAATCTAGTAACCTTACTGCACTTTCTTATAGTGTATGAATTCTTTTAGATGTTCTATGTAGACAATTATATTATACATATGCATAATGTAATTTTATTTCTGCTTTTCAAATTCTCTTACTTCATTTCTCTTATTTTATTACACTTTCTAAGACATCCAGAACAAAGTTGAATAAAAATGGTAATGGAGGTCATTGTGGCTTTATACTGTTTATCAAGGTAAAGACATCCCCTTCAATTTCCAGTTTATAAGACTTTGGTCATGAATAAGAGTTGGGTTGAATTGGAAAATATAGAAACTGCCTAAATATTCCACAATTATACATTAAATAATGGTAAACTAATTTATAATGCACACATTAGGTAGATAATGAGAAAATTTAGTTAAAAAAGCTTAAAAATATATAATTAGATATAAGCTATTCAATGAACACATGCCAAAGCAAATGTGAATACACAATAATAGTGCAGTAGGGTGATTTCACCACCTCCCTCCCTCAACCTTTCTATAATGATGTGGCATTATTTTGATTATAAAAATAGTTTCTTAAGACTCTTCGCCATACCAATCTGGGTACCCTTTCCAAATATGAGGTCAGAGTCAGCATCTACTTAAATGTGTCCCTGCCTTTGAGTACTTCTCACAGGCAGACGCCCATTTCAGGGCAGTAGCTGGTGTTCAAACTCCTTAGTCACTTTGAATCCTGGCGTGTTCTCTCTGGCGCAGTGTTGAGTTCGGAGAATTGAAGTGTGTGTGCTCCTGGGAGTCTTGGCTCAGATGCCACTGACTTCGTCTCTTGCTTTCCTCTCAAACACGATTAAGACTTGGGCATCGAGCGAGTATTGTCAATTAGAAATTGCAAAGTGCTTTTCCATTCTACGTTGTGGTTTCTTTATTTTTATTTAAAAAAAAAAGTTTGCAAAGCATGGGCCATCCATAAATGAGCCGAGGACATTTGTTTTAAAGTTTTTGGCTTTTGCCAAATAAAAGACAAGTTTACATTTCTAAGAAATGAATGAATGCCTACGCATTTGCTAATCACAGCGATTGCTTACAAGGGCACAAAGGGGTCTTCCTCACCTTCGCTGGGGCTAGAACTTGGTGTTCAGGAAAGCTGTTCAGGCAGCTCCAGGCTCTGCAGCTAGATGTGTCCTTGCATTTGTTTCCCTTCTGTTTCCCAATTCTATAGCTTCCTTCTTCCGAGTGTTCCCATCAAGCTTCTCTGCAGACTCAACGGTGCCCCCTCCCTGTTAAATGTCCCTCACCGCCAGCCTTCTCTCTCTGAATTAAACAACAGGA
This sequence comes from Myotis lucifugus, assembly GCF_000147115.1. Lineage (NCBI taxonomy): Eukaryota > Metazoa > Chordata > Mammalia > Chiroptera > Vespertilionidae > Myotis > Myotis lucifugus. The sequence continues at coordinate 585,144 of NW_005871507.1, forward strand.
CAGCAGGGACAGGAAGAACCAAGGAAGGAGACACCTCTCTAAAATTTCTGGGTTTTGGGCTCTCGATGGCCTGGCCGGTGTTCTTGTTTTTAAGGTGCATCTTGGGTTGGTGGAACCCTCGATGGTTTGGTCAGACCCTCATCCCGAAACACAGTGATGGCCAGCAACGCTTTTCTGTTTCCATTTGCTCTGCGAGGTCGAAAGACGCGGCTGGTTTATGAGTTTATCCCGCCATGTGTCACCACCGGCGGGTCGGCGGGCCCGCGGATGGATGGGCAGCGCTCACCTCCCCATTTATTACGCTTGGGTTTTTTTATTTTTATTTTTTTTACCTTGTGAAAGGCCCATCAGCAATGAATCAGTGAAGTGAAGACGACAGTTGATTTGTGAATTTAGATTCTATAAAGTGACTCCGCTTTGGTGGGCTGTGGAGATAAAGCAACTGTCATGATGCGGTGGCAAGTGCAATTCCACGAAACCAAATTTATTGCGCATTTGAGGAAATCATCCTATTTTAAAATGCCATAAATTCCAAATTGTATATTACTTAGTCCCATGAATTTTGATTTATATTTTGAATATTGTTAATGGGATGCTAAATAGCCTAGGTTGGGAGTTATGAGTTTCTGCATTTCTTCTCGCGGGCTATTGTGACTGGGCACAGGATAGATTGGCCATTCTCGGGATTTTATTTGTGGGGGCGGGAGGGCGGAAGGCAGCCTGTGGGGATGGCATGGAGGTTGCTTATCAAGAAAGGCTGCAACCTCTCCTCCTCTCGGGGCCTCACAAGGTTGCAGGGAGCCCAGGGAAGGACTCTGCACCAGCTCAGACAGGGTTGAGATTGGCATGGAAGGGAGCATAGAATCCCGTCTCCCCAGTGGGCTCCACCCCCAGGAGCCACCCTCAGAGTGCCCTGCACTTCCTGTAACACTCATGGCTGCAGTAGTGAATGATTTCAGCCATGACTTATTTGCAAGCTGTCCCCACCCATGGGCCCCGGCTCCTGGCCCATAGCTGGGGCTCCCCAGGGCCTGGCAAGCAGGAGGCCCACCAGTAGTGAAGACAAAATGTCTCCTTTTCCCAGAATGCTTCAGGCCATCGCCTTTTCTGGTTCATTCAGCATTCTCTTTACCTGATAGTGTCAGAAGAAAACCTTTTACAGCTCAACCCTGGCTGTTAAAGCAAGTCAGAAAAGGTGCACTTTGGCCGGCCGGAGTGGCTCAGGGGTTGGCATTTCATCCCATGCACCGAAAGGTTGCCGGTTTGATTCCCGGTCAGGGCACATGTCCAGGGTGCATGTTAGATCCCCAGTTGGGGCACATATGGAAGGCAACCAATAGATGTCCTCTTGCCACTGCTAGGCACTGCTTCTGCTATCCTTGCCATGTATCCAGGAAGAGAGAGTGAGAGGCCTCTGTCTTGGTGGGGGGTTATGGCTCCTTGTTACAGAAAGGTGGCCATTCCCTGCTTGCCAGGCTGCTTATGAGTTTGTTAGCTGCTCCTGAGGACTTAAGGCTGTTAGGGAATTCCTGAACCCCAGGGTAGGTCGGGGACCAAGGTGCCTGCTTAAATAACTGTGGATATCCGAGTCTTAAGTTGAGTCAAATACAGTGGTTTTAACATTTTTCCATTTTCTGGTAATAGATCATATCATTTTGATCTTTCTTCAGAAAATGACTGGGTCTCCATTCCCAGGCCAGGTTAGCTTAGGTAAGGCCAACTCTACCTCTGGCAACACAGGTGGGCACATGACCCACGCCTGGCCAATCAAAACATGTCATTCTGCTTCAGAAATGAGCATGTGACCCAAGCTGGGCCAATGAGGGCCCTGGGTGGAACTACTGGAAGAAAGCCTGATTGGCTGTACCCAATGGGGCCAGGGCAAGGGAAACTCAGATACCAAACTTGTTGACACATGCCCTTTGATAAAAAGTGGGAGCCCGGTCGGTGTGGCTCAGTGGTTGAGCATCCATCTATGAACCAGGAGGTCACAGTTCGATTCCCGATCAGGGCACATGCCCGGGTTGTGGGCTTGACCCCCAGTGGTGGGAGGTGGTGCAGGAGACAGCTGATCAATGATTCTGTCTCATCATTGATATTTCTCTCTCTCTCTCCCTCTCCCTTCCTCTCTGAAATAAATAAAAATATATATTTTTAAAGTGGGAAGATTTGCAGTTACCTATATTACAGTTCCTCTCGGGAATAAGCATTAATACTACAATGACTGCGTTTTTATTGAGTACTTACCTCGGTCTAACACACATCATTTCCTATTTGAATCTCGGAAAGTCAGGATGCATCTTTCAATGAATGGCTTCTTACAATTGCTTCCAGCCACGCAGTGGTCACGACCCTGTTGTCATTGCCTCAACCGACGTGTTCCACTTCCATTTTTTAGGAAAGCCAAGGGTGACATATGGTGAAAATCTGTCCAAAAAATGTTTTCCCCAAACTTTTCCAACACAAATGGCAACTGATACGAAAGCTTTGGGCTATCATTTCATCACCATTGTTGCTTTCTTTCCACCTTGCCAGCGAAGGCATCACAGTTTCTACGAAACACAGGATTCCCTAGTTTGATGTTGGGGTCTGTACTCTTTTACAATTAAGGAACCCAGTGCTTGGGGAGGTAGCTAACCAGCCAGATCCACCACCATGTTCCGACTGCTGAACAGAGAGCTTGAAGCACGTAAAACTAGGTCAAATAAGATCAGTTTAAGACTCAAATCATAAACAGACTTCAGCGTTTTGAGTGGAGATTTCTCATGGGCGGTCAGAGGCAGAGATCCGCTTTTCTTCCGCCTTTATCGAAAAAGAACTGTTTTTCTTCTGTCCTGCCCCAAATCCAAACCTTCCCCCGTGTTGCCGCCTTCAGTTAAGGCCATCTCGCTGCAGTAGCATCATGAAAAAGTTACTTGTAATCGCCGGGATTAGATGAAAGCTGAGTTCCCCGTCTGGTTCTCTACCAGAAAATTGATACCAGGGCTTCCAGGGCTGAACGCGACCAGCGGGCTGCAGACAACCAAGGACCCCGTTGCAACGGTGTGGCAACAATTAGAATATGATTTCCATTGGGAAAACGTCCCTCAGCTCCTCTCCGCCAGACGCCCAAGTCGTTTGGACAATTTTTCCACACTATCGGCACCCCCCCCCCCAACCTCCACCACTTCTTATAAATTAGAACCATCCAATTTGGCTTCGATTCCGAGTTTGCTTTGGGGGGAGGGGGAAGTTTCGTTCTGGAATAAATCGTTCTGTGGGAAGAAGGGTCTCCGTGCAGACACGGCTCACTGATGGAGCGGAGGCAAATGGGGGCACGGCCAGGCCTTCCTCGGGAGGCGGCTTTGGAAACGGCTTTCATGTGAATATCAGACGCTTTATTGCCTTGACTCGAGTGACCTCATCTACCAGAATGAAGTCATCCCGCCCGCCAGGGAAGACAAACCTTCCTCCCCGAGAATCAATCAGGCCCATCAAGGGCCCTGCTTACCCCTTATCTGCCGTCAGTGAGGGCGGGGGTGCAGTTATAGAGCTGTCAGGCCCCAGGGAGCCCCCCACAGCCCCGTTCTGCCCGGTCCACTAAATCACAAGGGAACCCGAAGGCGCCCCAAGCACGGACCTGCTACCGGGCCAGCACAGCTGGACATCCTTTCTGACTTGGGGGATGGCTTTGAATGGAGACATTTCTGGAGAACAAAACCATGGTTTTCCAGCAACTTCGGGCTTTCTCCTTGTTATTAAACTATTAACTCCTGCCAGATAGGAATGCCAGGCGTCACTGCTAGCACAACCCATAAACAGTCCAATTAGGAAACCAATTAAAATGAGAAAGGCTTCCTGGATTCCCCGGGAGTTGAGGCCCGGCTGCCTTTTCCTTGTCAACCCCTGAAAGGGTTTTATTGCTGAAAGGTTTTTATTGGCAGCCAAGGGGGCGAGGGGGGCCCTGGCAGGCTCGGAGATGCCATTTTGTTTGTTCATTTGTTTTTATTTTTGTTTTGAAGATGCTTGGTAAGACCACCAGGTGGGTGTTGGAGGAGGAGGCCGTTTTGCTTGGCTGATTGAGAGCAAGACAGAAATGACAAGGTTAAAAGCTGTCCCGTGAAGTTTATTCTCTTACTGTCGCAGAAGCTCCTGTGAACATGGACATTGACTCAAAGTCGGTTTTTCCCTAGAAAAGGGGCCACCGGCCGTGCAGTCCTGGAGGTCTCTCACATGTATTCCATGGCGGGAACCTTCCCCAAGGCTTCCCTCTGAGTGGTTGGAGGATCCTCCGGCTACCAAGGAAGACGCTGACCTTGGCCAAGGTCACACACCTCTTCATTCATCTGCCCAAGTGACACTTGGTGGTGGCCAACTCTGCAGTGGACACTGCTGGGCCCTGCGGAGCGAATAGGACAGGGTCCAGCCCACAACCAACCCCCCCCCCACCAACAAGCAGCTCAGGGACACATGGGCATTTCTCCTGGGCTCCCACAGCTCCTCGGACACGCCTCTAGCTTCCACCTCTAGCCTTAAACCCAACCCCAGTGCGTGGCACACAGTAGGAGCTCAAACGGGGATGGTGGACGCGTCCAGACTCAGGCCCCTGCCCATCCACCTGACCTACAGCATTTCATCAAGAGTCCTTGAAGCAATGGGAGAGCTACTGATTCCTTTTCCTGAGATGGAAGCGTGCTTATGCATGCATGTGTATGTGTGCATGTATGTGTGTGTGCACATGTGTGCACGTGTCTGTGGGAGATAGAATTAATGACTTGAGCGTTCCCTGTCCTCTAAGGGGACCAGGGCCTCTATTAGTTATTGAGGCCACTCCGAACTCCACTAGTAAAGTTGACCTTGTTCCTTGCTGCTCTTGTGGTCCTTGACCCCTGGCCCATGTTACGTAAACTTTAAAGTAGATGGTGGCTTCCGGACTAGGATTTGAGTTTGGGCCGTCGTTGGGTTTCACCCCAGTTTCTCCAGTGAAGTCACTGGGGCAAGTTGCTTCATCTTCTGTAGCCTCCACTCTCTCCTCTGGAAACCACACATGACCATAGTACCTGAGCCAGGGAGCTGGAGGCCGGGATGAATTCACGTACGCACCTCGCTTAGGACGGGGCCGCAGCGGGAGTGTTATGTTTCCGCTCTGTGGCGCTTGCTCAAGCTGTTTGCTCTCTCCTGGCAAGGCGAGACCTCAGGCGTGCAAGGCTGCCCCTTTTGGGGATGCTGATAGCAACCCCAGTTGGAAGCAGCTCCAAGTGCTCCTGTCATCCATGCGGGGATCCCCTGGAAGGTGGGTTGCCATGGATTGGGCCTCTGGTATGTAGCGAGGGCTGTACTTTGTGTTTCCACATGCCCTGTCTCATTTAGCTAACTGGCCGGCCGTGGCTTACATTTCTGGTGGCTGGGAGCCCACTACATTGTAAGACAGTCGGTTGCTACTCAGATGGGTCCAGGGGAGGAACTAATGATGCTTGACTCTCAGCTCTACAGCTGTCTGACCTTGGATCAGTTACTTGAACACCCTCTGCCTCGCTTTCTCCGTCCATACAATGGGGGTAAAGTAGTCCCCACCTCATCTGAGTGTTGGCTGTGTATAAGCCTTATGTGAGACTGTGATCAATAAATCCCACTTTTATGATAACTCAATTGAGAAAGTTCTGTCTGCTACTGTCTGAAATCCACATTTGCCCCTCACTGGAGCCAAGCAAGGATCCCCGAGTTTGGAACGTCCTGGGTTTTGTCAACGAGGCCATTTCCTAGCCACGCCGCCTTAGGAAGTTACTCCTGCTGTCTGAGCCTTTCCTTCCTCATCAATAAAATGCGTTCTCCACAGTTCAACTGAGCATCCGGAAGCTCATCTCGAATTCAAGGGCAACAGACTCCCCCTGGGCCAGGTTCATGCTGACCGACCCCATAACTCACGCTAACTGGGACCTGTGGTCACTTCCCAAAGATCAGGGATCCTGTCAGGAAGCCTGGAAACTCTGGAATGATCCAGAACAGCCAGGATGATCTTCCCGAAGCTCGGATTTGATGACGGCTGTCCCCGGTGAAATCCCTGGTCATGAGTTTCCCTTTCTCCTGCCTCACTTCCCTTCCGCTCCTGCTCTCCCGCCCATGCTGAGTGGTACACATTTGCTCAGTTTGCCATGTTCCGTCCACAGCAGTGCTTCTCAAATGCGGATGGTTTTGCGCGCGCACACACACACACACACACACACACACACACATCCCAGGAATACTTCCTTGGGACTGGAGGGGGTGGGCCTTCTCCTCTGGACCAACCCCATTTCTGCCTCCTCATCTCAGTGTTTCCCAAGTTCCAAGCTGACCCCCCTCCTTTGCACAACCAACTCTTTTGTTAGATACGCTCAGACCGTCGACATCTATCCCTTACCCCAACCCTGGTGAGAACTGCCTTTTAAGGGGGCATTTCTCCAAACTTCCTTTACCTAAGACTGTCCCACTCCTCCTATTATTTAATTAATGTTTTCTTTTAACTTAACTCATATTTTTACCTAAGTTAATTTATTTACAACAAGACTACATTAATCTCAGGTCGATAGGTGGGTAGATAGGCAGATGTCAATCATTGGTTTCTTTGGGGTTTTCTAGGAAACCATCTTAATCTTTAAAAAAAAATCAAGCATTTATGCTGCCTTTTCTCTCTGACCTATATCTCAGGGAATCCCTACAGGTGATGGAGGAAAGTTTTTCTTTGTGGAAGTTTTCTAGCTAAGAAGTGAAGAAGGGATGTTGGAAGTGGGACGTCACTATTGTGCAAGCCCTGACGAATCCATGGATGTAGGCAGCGAACGTCAGTGCTTAGTGAAGTCATGGAAAGAGAAACCACAGACATTACATACCTCCCACTGGAAGAAGACAACGCTATCAATGAAATAACCTCGCAGAGACAGATTGAACTTGAACCGGATCAAGCCTCTAGACCTAACCATGGGCAAACTACGGCCCGCGGCCACACAGGAGCATGTTCAATGACCTACAGGATGCAATCAGCAAATCCAGACTGTGAAAGACTCTACAAAGTACATGACCTGGCTTCCTTAACACAACCCCCCACACACACACACAATTTGCAAGTTGGAAAGAAAGAGAGACGGAAGGAAAACATAAAGACATTGAACAATATAGAAAAGATCCCAATTCAAACAAATGGGAGAAATGTGAATGCTTGTCCGGATATGTGATATTGATAGTGATTATGTTAATTTTTCAGATGTGACGATGATGCTGTGCTTGTGTTGTTTAAAGTTCTTGTGTTTCAGAGCAACACTCAAATATTTCAGATGAAAAGACATGGTGTGCTTTGAAGTCACTGGGCATGAGGAGGAAGTGGGCAGTGGGTAGAGAGGATTGCAGCAAAGGCCAAGTGCAGGTGGGAGTCGAAGCTGAGAACAACAGACCCGGCCTGTATTCTCTCCATTTTTAAATATGCTTGAAAATGTCTATAATAAGAGATTAAAAAAACACCAACCCCAGGGTGATGTCATAGAATGCTGAGCATGGTTAGTGACGGGGAGAAATCAGGGAAGCCTGGCTGAGGAAGTGGCACTCCAAGGTGAAGGACAAGGAGCCGGCCGCATGAGGATACAGGCAAGGAGTACTGCAGGCAAGTTCAAGGTCCCCAAGATTACCCGGCACCATCTAAGCCAGTGCTTCTCAACCTTGGCTGCACATTAGAATCACCTGGGAATCTTTTTAAAATCCTGATTTCTGGGCCCCATCCTCCGGAAATTCTGTTTCTTTGTTACTAATACAGTGGGGCCTTGACTTACGAGTGTCCCGACTAACGAGTTTTTCGAGATACGAGCCATCTCTTGGCTGATTTTTTGCTTTGAGTTGTGAACTAAAATTCGGGTTATGAGCCAGCTTCAGATACCCCACCGCTAGTTGGCGCAGCGAACGTCACAGTGAACGCCACAACATTAGCCCAGCATCACGTGTCTCACTCGTTCACTTTTGATTTGACATACGAGTAATTTGAGTTACGAGCTCCTTCACAGAACAAATTAAACTTGTAAGTCAAGGCCCCACTGTATTGTGGCCCCACCCCATAACAAAGACACATAATTTCCGGAGGATGAGGCCCAGAAATCAGGATTTTAAAAAGATTCCCAGGTGATTCTAATGTGTAGCTGAGGTTGAGAACCACTGCTCTAAGCAATAACCCTGCAAAGCCTTGTGAAATGCCGCGTACCCATTTCCCAATGACACGACCAGCCAGGAGAAGATGTCTAATTAGCAACTGGAAACACCGCTGCTTTGAAAACTGCTCCTTTTCCGTAGGGTTCCTTCCCTCCAAATGGAGGCGTGCGTGCAAACCTTATGCTTCGGATTAAAATTTCAAGTGTTTTTAAATTTTTGATTAAAATTCTTTTAATTAAAAATATTTAATTGCCTCATTGTCTCCACCGCCTGCCGCCTGATTCCACCGCTGGGATCCACCCGGGCACCTGCTGGCGTCGCACAAGCTGCCGGTTCCAGCAGCCACATGTCACTGAGGAAAAGGCAGAGGCAGTGGTTTTATGTTTGGGAAACACCGCACCAAGGCGCGCAGTGTGAAATGGCCCCGTCTGGTCCCAGCTGAATAGTAAGAGGGTGATTTATTCCCCGGGCCCTGTTTCCCTTTTTTGCTGTTTATGATAGCATATCAAAGGAGCTTTTTGATTGAATTACCACCTTGTATTCAGGCTGGGCCCGTGCATTATTACATATGTAAGTATAAATGTGGATGCAAATGAGTTTTCCTAATGAAATGAGAGGCAGTTTATTTTTCCTCGCATAATGGGTGGTTCCCGGGACCAGATTTATTTTCTCAAAGTGACTACATGCTTATTTTTCAATTTGTCATCCATTCTTAGCATGAGCACCCCAATAATTCAAATCGCAGATCTTTAAGCTTTCACATGCTAATGTGAATTTTTTCCCCCCATTTTTAAACTGAAATCAATTTCCGTGTGATTTATCACCAGAGAATTACCTTCTATAAAATGCTTAAGTGAATGGAGTAATAACGCTAGGCGTCTCTGTGAGAAGAGAGCCATTTTCGGCGTCTCAGTTCTAAAATAAACGGTGAGATCCCAGGTTACACTTTCATTCTGTTCATGACACTGTGCGCTCTAGTCATTACTGAGTTTTGGAATGTCTGGGAGCCCCAAATGAGCTGAGTGACTTTGAAATGTTGCTGAATTTTATGTCAGACAATAGGAGCTCCTTTGCTTGGCGCTGGTTGCTAGTCTGTTATTCCCTTACCTGAGCCGCCGTCCATGGCCGGGGTTTCTCTCACTCTGCACACATTGGGATCTTCTGTGGAGCCTTCCGCTCGTCTTTGCATATGAATTGAGCAGCAGTCTCCTTGCTTTGAAAGTGGATTGAGGATTTGCCTAGTAAATACTTGCCCAGGGATTGCAGAAGCAGAACCAGACTGAAGGGAGAGAGTGTGGGAGCACCTCTTTTGGAGGTGAAGGTGAGCAAGCCCGGAGGACAGAGCTTGCCCACCAAGCTTTCGACATGAATTGCTGATTTGGACATGAATCGGACTGGGCCCTTTGAGAGCAGGATGAGAGTTTAGGGACAATGGCAGCTTTCTTCCCACACATTAGATATCTCCTGAGAGCAATCGTGATCCTGTCTGTTTATGTATCTATAATAATAAAAGCGTAATACGCTCATTAGACCGGATGTCCTTCCGGACAACCTTCTGGACGAAGCCGGGGCTGCGAGGGAAGCCCGGGTCCCGGGTGCCAGAGGGAAGCCGGTGCCGGCAGCCAAGGGAAGGAAGGCCTACTCTTGCACGAATGTTGTGCATCGGGCCTCTAGTATTTATATATAAAGGATATAAAATAATAAAGATACGTATTGAACTAATACATAACCCATAGGCTATATCATCCTCATCATCATACTCAAACACTATCCAGTGCTGACGGTGTCCAGGCATTATGCTAGGTATCTACCATACATCTTCTCATTTAACCTCCACCACAACCTGGATGGTGTGAACCACGGTAAGTCCTATGACACAGATTCAAAAACCAGAGGCTCAGAGAGGTGAAGTCGTTTGGCCAGGGTCACCCAGCTAAGAGGTGGAGGGAACCCAGATTTAAAAACCAATGTGGCCTCAGAGCATTCTTCCCCTCCCAGGCATGCTGCATTAGCAAGATTTCTTCCGGGGAGGAATGCGTCTTGGCCCAGCGTCTGTGGAAATCCCCATAACCTTCCATCCCGCAGGAGGAAAAAGAGATCGTGTAGCCAGGGGGTGGGTGAGAGGTCAAACTTTTAAAAGCCAGACCGATCTGGGTGAGTTCCAACTCGGGGGCTATCATTGAAGCTGCATGGTTTTGCATCAGTTGCTTAAAAAAAACAACCCATACCTCTGTCTGCCTCAGTTTCCCCATCTGCAATATGGATTGTGGAGAATTCATGAAGCAATGCCATGTCCAGCCGGTCAGAACCCGTTGGCCCCTGCTACCCTTGCACTCAAATCTCACACTGGCTGGACTCAGGTGGGAGCGGCCTCTGGGAGCTATTTGAATGGGGGCTTATGCATTTGCATTCCTAATTACCCTGCAGCCACCTGCCCGGCCAGCCCTGGAGGACTTGCCTGGTGATGGATGTGCTACCACTTAGAAATCTCTTTGAGGTCTTCCGAAGAAAGGTTTTCTGTGCAATCCAGCTGCTGGCGTTCCCGTTCCCGTGTAGAGGAATCTGAAAACATCGCTGTGCCCCTGATACGCTCAGAGGGAGTTGAAAGGGGGATTATCTTTTAAGACTTGAAAATGTTGATGTTTGCAAATATTTTCTAGCTGCCTCTCCTAAGACTGCAAATTGACTGCGGAGATAATGGGCAACGGATGACATCATTCCAAATAGCAGCCTTTTAAGTGCAAGAGCCAGAGGAACCACTTAGAGTCATTAGGAAATCCTTAAACAAGTGTTTGCAAAGTGTTGGCTAACGCTGCACGTTTGCCTTTTTTTAAAAAAAAACACAACAACACAAAACCCTGGCATCCAACTCTGAAAATCTGACCTTGAGCCATTATCTACCCACCAGCGCTTGGTTGCATGGGGTGTTGTCACCACTGACACCGAGTGGGTGGCTGTGGGGAGGAAGTGCTCTCCGACCAATTGTGCAGAGCGGGGCGGGGGCTCGCTGCTCCGGCATCAAGTGCCCATGGTCTCCCCTCACGCTTCCAGCTCCAAAATGGCCACCCGCCTCTTTCAAAAGTCTGATAAGATATCTTTCTGTTGAAACTGGCCTGGATCCCACTGCGCATCATGGCCGCTCAGAAAAAAAAGCTGGCTTCATCAGGAGGGTCCTTTGGTCAAGTTAGAGAGTGGGGAGGATGATTGGCAATCCTGCCTTTTGGAGCACAGGTCTGTGCTGAGGTGGGGGGAACGGGAGGGAGCCAAGCCTAGGGCTGATGTTAAATCTTTTGTTATCTTGATCAAGTTGTGGGGACTTCTAGAAACCAATTTTCTTGCTTTAAGGAACACCGAAGATAGCTAGCTAGATAGGTAGGTAGGTAGGTAGGAACACCAAAGATTGATAAGATGGCTGGATGTTGGATGGATGGATAGATAGATGGTAGATAGAAAACTCTTTTCTGTTTATAAAAGCAATGTGTTTCCCTTGTAGCAAAGTTAGAAAATATTTTTAAAAAAGCAAAAGAAACCAGGGAGAAATGTCCATCATCCTACCACTAAGTAGAAAGCTTGACATTTAAAAAATATATATTTTTATTGAATTCAGAGAGGAAGGGAGAGGGACAGAGAGATAGAAACATCAATGATTAGAGAAAATCATTGATCAGCTGCCTCCGGCATGCCCCCTACTGGGGAACGAGCCTGCAACCTGGGCACATGCCCTGACCAAGAATCGAACCGTGATCTCCTGGTTCACAGGTCAAAGTTCAACCATTGAGCCACACCTGCCAGACCAAATTTTTTTTCTATGCATTTTTACAGAGTTGAAAAATGCTAGGTAGATGATTTTGTATTCAGAAATTTTCATATCCCCAAGCTTTTGCTAATGGCTTCATCCTGTTTCACCACAGGGCTGTGCCTTAATGCATATAGCCATTTCCCCAGCTGTGGGCATTCGGCTTGTTTGCAGTGTGTCTTTATGATAAACGATGGCAGACTGAACATTTCCCCACCACCCTTTCCAGGTCTTCACCAAGTCCGGCCGTGTCCTGAGCGAGCAGGTTCAGGCAGCGTCTCCAACCTCTCTTCTAAAATTGAAAATAAGAGCCACACGTTGTCTGGTGGCTATAGAACATTCTCTTTGAAAGTCACTCGGTTTAAGACAAAGGGATCAAATCAATGAGCCAAAGCCAGACTTCGGCCCTGCCCTGGAGAGCCCTGTTACCATCGGGGTAGACCAGGAGGTCCTGTTTGGGGAGATGCAGGCCAAGTCTATAGTTGTTTGCAGGATACTTGGTGCCCAGTGGACTGTTTGTGTGGAGGTCAGGGCAGCCCTGCTGATGGAGGGACTTGGACCACACTGATGGCTGAGGCCCTGGAAGGTGGCGGCCTCCCTCGTACTTTCCCTTTCTACCCGAGTCCATTTGCAGAGCTCTTTACAGTCCGGGTCAGGGTCCTTTCCTCCCCCTGATGCCCTCTCGTGAGTCTTTGGGAAGCTCTGGACAGAACAGTGACCTGGGCAGTACCCGGGACCTGAGCACACCTATGGAGGAGGTTCCGTTGGGAGCTCTCTTCCTCTGTCACTCATTCTATGGTCTTCTCCCCACTTTCCCCTCCCCGTGGTCCCCCGAACTCTCTGCCCCTTGCCTTTCTCTCTTGCCTGAGTATTAGGCCCTGTTGCTTCCTGGCCAGAAGCAGTGTGGATGTTACTCCCTAGATGAGAGGCCCGGACACTCAATCTCTAGCTCGGCTCATCCCAAGGACTGCTGGAACGTAGGGCTCCCTCATCACTCATTCCTGGGGGCAGGTCTTATAATCTTCAAAGAACACTCATGGGGCTTAATGGAGTTCAACAGAGAGCAGAGCCACCTTCAGACAGTATCTTTTCAGATTCAAAACTACTTAAATTCCAAGGGAAACAATGCTTACAAAGAATCGGGCAGCAAATCTCCAACTAGATTAGAACTCAAGGATTCAGATTTGTCTGCTCTGTTATTTATTTTTTAAAAATAGAGCTCAAATTTGACACGGTCATTTCTTGACACTGTGTCCGACCCTTGTGTTTATTCTCAAGTTCCTGGTAAAACACCCGGTGCCGATGAGGTTTATAAACTCACGTGTTCTCGAGTGTTTATAGAGTTGGTTTTGTGCCAAGTGCTGTGCCGGGTGGCGGGGATGTGAGAACGACCCGAATCAGCCCCCCTCCTCCTCCTCGGGGTGTGCAGTCTCGCGTGGAAGACAGATGTGAGACAAATGGTCCTACCTGCATAAATTAGCACAACCCCTGGAGGGTGCTGGGAAGGGAAAGGGGGGGGAGATTTAGATTTTGAGTGGGGTAGGGCAGTACAAGAAGCCTCAGAGGAGGCTTCTTAGGAGATGGTGTTCCAGTTGGTGCCTGGAGGATGGGTACAGCCCTTAACCGGGCAAAGAACAAGAGAGACATTCCCAGGCAAGCAATAGTGTGTGCATGGACCCTCGGGAGGGAGACACCGGCCAACTGGAGGAGCTCTTCAGTGTAAGTGGCGGGAGATGGGGTCAGAGACGCAGGCAGGAGCCAGATTAGGGAAGTCTCGCCCGGTCCTACGAAGCCACTGAACGTGATCCTGAGGATAAAGGGAAAACATTGATTGTGTGGTTTAATTTTTTTTATTTCTTTTTTTCTAGTTATTATTCTTTTTCCCCCTCCTTTTTACTGAATTTACTGGGGGGACCTTGGTTAATAAAATTATATAGATTTGAGGTGTACCGTTCTAGAATACATCATCTGTGTATCGGATTGTGTGTTCGCCACCCAGGTGCATGATGACACTTGTAATTCAGGATCCCCTGGGCCGTGTCATGATGGAAGAGGCGAAGGGCACTGGGGTACCCGCTTGCCCAGAGTCCGCGTGAAAGAGGGTGGGGTCTCAGATGGAGGTGCTGTGGCTGTCTCATGAAGAGACACATAGGGGAGGGAACGTTTTAACCGGAAGAATTGCCAAGTCTTGGTAAGACTGGATGGAGGGGAAGGCTGGTGAGGGAGAGGGAGATGCTCCAAGGTGAATTCTGGCTATTTACCTTCAAGCAGCCATTTACATCAAAGGAAAGCTCCAAGACCAGCCAACGTGGATGTAGAAGATACACACAAGTGAAAGGAACACCACCATGAATTCCGGTGCCTGTCGGAGCCCTCCGACCTGCTCGGTATTCGGGGAGTATAAGACAGGGCCCAGGGCGGGGGTCGGTTCTCATCCTCAAGAATTCACAATGATTTAGAGCCCAGGTGTTGCTGCAAGCTTCCCTGGTGTTAACGTGAGCAGTTGCCTCCTGTGTCTTAACACATGGAATACATCGCATCTCTCCTTATGGGGGGCCGACCTGGACTCACCCCCAAGTTTCTATACCGTTTAATGGCTTTGGCTAATGGATAGACATCGTTGGTCCACTCCCAACCCCACATGAAGGCATGTGTCTGTGTTTCATCCCAAGTGGAGTTCTGCGTTTCACATTCTTCTACTGGTGACCACGGGGTAAGCAATTCCCCGTGAGATATTTCAACAAGGATTCTCAAGGCATTTCAATAAGTTCTTTAAAAGAAACAGTGTGTGTGTGTGTGTGTGTGTGTGTGTGTGTGTGTGTATTTCCAGGAAGTAAATGATGGTATTTGGGCCATTATAAATCATTATGGATTTCCATATTCTCTGCCATAAGGAACCTTTTTTTTTCTCTCTCTCTTAGAAAGGAAAATTAAGGTTGCTGTACCATGGGATCACTTTCATTATCTTTAGCATACAAATGATCTCTTAAAAAGATTTTCTCCCTCTACATATGTACAGTATCAATGGTATAATTTACATGGCATCCCTCATATTAACGCTCTGATCCATCATCGCGAACAATGCCGGGGCTTTGTGTGAGGGGCTGTTGGACAAATGTTTTAGCGCGTGAGAAGAAAATGGTTAGCATTTGAATAGAGAATGGTGCGGGGAGGATTAATAGCCTACTTTGATGGATTAGAATGTAGGGAAATTGCTCAATATTAATATGAAAATGTTTGCGAATTGGTTGCAAAGAGCTGTCAATGGGAAAGGATTATGTCTCCACGGCCTTATCAGTTGAGACTTCACTCTTAGCAGAGACTTTCACACAAAAGACTGATGAGGGGTGTGGAAAGGGCTTGGCACCTGGAGCTGGGACAAACCCCCCATGGAATCCTGGGAGTTCCCCCATCATGCTGGGTACCCTTTCCGTAACATGGTGCATCTTCATATTAACATAACTCCCTGTGGATTTATAATGGGAGAGGAGGGAAACGTGGACGAGAGGTTATTTCTATCATTTAGCCTTTCCATCTTTGAAAACCCAATTAGGAGCAAGGGGTTTTTTGTGGCCTACACCATCGAGCTCCCTTTAACTGTCACTTTTGTCTGTGTGCGACTGTTTCCCCACTGGTAATTCGCAAGGAGGGTCGACCCTTCAGAAACCACAATATGATCATTTCACACTGGCGTCCACCAGCTCCATCGGGGCAAGCCTGATGTTTAGAAAGAGAGGTGCTTGGGGGGGGGGTGGTTATTTAAAAAGTTATACTTGCAAAATTTCACTCGAATGCTTCAAAAATATCTTAGGCATTCGTTTAGCATTAAAAGTAGATTTTCCAGGGAGGTTCAAATTGATACCAAAATGGAGACGGGTACAGCTTTGTGGTTTCTACAACAACCTGAGGCAACAGCCGCTCTCTGGCCCCTGTGCCGAGGTACCAGCAGCACCGGAGTCTCCTCCTGCTGTAGCAGGCGACGCTGACAATCGTTCTCACTGGCTGTCATCTCAATAGAGATGACAGGCTGGGAAGTGGGAAACATGGCCCTTAAAACCAAGCCCCTGTCTCTTCCAAGGGTGGGGGAGGGGGGTGTTCAATAGGATTATATATATATATATATACATATATATATACATATATATACACACACACACACACACACACACACACATATATTGATTTCAGAGAGGAAGGGAGAGGGAGAAAGAAATGTCAATGATGAGAGAGAATCATTGATCAGCTGCCTCTTGCAAGCCCCCCACTGGGGATTGAGCTTGCAACCCGGGCATGTGCCCTGACCGGGAATTGAACCATGACCTCCTGGTTCAGAGGTCGATGCTCAACCACTGAGCACAGCAGCTGGACTCAATAGTATTCTTAAAATATATATTTTTCCTACGTAAATTCCTTGTTTAATGCGAGAGCAGGCGTTGTCCACCTCAGCACTGTGGGCACTTTGGGTGGATAAGTCTTTGTTGTGAGGCGGGGCTGCGCCTTGTGGGAGGGTTAGCAGCCTCTCTGGTCTCCACCCACTCGCTGCCAGAAGCGGCCCCACAGTTGCGATGACCAAAATGTCTCCCGACACAGCCACCTGTCCCCCGGGGAACAAAATTCACCCCCCATCCCAGGTGAGAACAGCTGGGCTAAGGGAAGCAAAGGTAATCATGGCTTATGCAGGAATATGACTGTTGGAATGAAAAGCATGCATAATGTTACATTATTTTCTGAAATAAAACGAAAGGCGAGATTCGCGGTGTTTGTTTCCACATTTTTAAAGAGTTATAATCCTCGCTATCATCTATCGAATGCCAGCTGTTTCCCCAAGCGCCCGAGGCTCAACTATCATTCCACAGACCTCAGAGAAACCGGGTGGATTAGCTAAAGTGATTCCCATTTCACAGATGAGAAACTGAGGCTCGAAGATGTCAAACCGCTGGCCCAGAGTCAGTCTGCTGATGTGGCAGGAAAGGGACCCCAGCCCGGTGGCTGTGACGGCAGCGCTCCTCTCGCGGCTGCGTGTCCCGGAAAGCCAGGCCTCTTTGCAAACACCTGTCGGGTGTCCCCACGGCTCTTGGGCTCGATGAACCCCAGCCTCCGGGCATAACCCCTGAAAGGAGGTCGAGACTCTGCCTCCATCCTTGGTTGTTGGAGGGTCACCAGACGCAGAGCCCGGGGGACAGGACGGGGGGCTGGAGTGTGTCGTAAACTCCGGGGTGCTGTCCAAGACACGCACCGTGCAGCTCTCCATGACGTCTGCGCAAGAAATAATGCTAGGGATCTTCTAGAGGCCCTTGCACCCCTGCAATACCTCTCCCCCCCACATTCTCCGCAGGTGAGGTGCCCTAACACAGTGATGTTGCTTGATGCTGGCCTGCTACCCAGTGGCTTTGGTCTTGTGTTTCAAGTCACAAATGCCACCCTGGCACAACTAAATACTCAACCCCACGAAATAAACGTACAGCTGCATAAATATGCAAGTCTGCGTAGGTTTTTGGGGCGGGGGGTCCCAGAACCTCCCAGGACCTCCCCCACCCAGACCCCAGATTAAACACCCATTTCCACACCAATCCGTGGGCTCTCCAAGAATGTTGGCACAGCTCAGAGGGCACCTTCTCCCTAAAAAAAAAGAAACCCCTCTTGGACCTACTGGGATCTGATTTGTGAAAGTGGGCAGTTGTAGGGACCAGCGAGGGGGCGCCTACCAGAGCGAGCGACATCTCCCCAGCCCGGCCATCGCACTGAGAAAGCTGACAGTTGGCAAGCCCGGCCCGTGGCGGCCCCGTCCCCCGCGTGCCCCTGGGATTGGCAGCTTCATTATTGCTGTTGTCAGTGTTTGTGGAGTGAGACCCTGCGCCAGCCAGGCCTTCCCCAGGTAGAGATGTCCACTGTAACCTGTTCATTCCCCGGCCAAGACAGAGTCCAGAGAGGGGGCTAGCGGTTCCTAACCGGCCGCTGCCCTTTCCGCTGTAATCCTCCTGGCTTGTGGCTGTGGAGTGTGGCCTGGGTCCTAGCTGTTTTCATCTTGGCCCAAATTTTCTCTCTTTTCTTCTTGGAATAAAAACTTCCTCGTCCTAAAGGATTGAATAATTGAATAATTCTTGTTTTCCCAGTTCCCTATCCACTTAACCCGATCTCACTCTCTGGAAGTGACTGTCATTGCTTTCTGTTGCATCTTTGGGCACGTATTTCTTTGTTTCTAAAGAACGTGTTTGTGTAGCCTGTTCCTTGTTTTTAAATCTGAGTGTGGTCATGTTGTTGGTAAAGCTCCTACTGTGGAATGTGAGGCCCTAGCTCAGCCGTGGGCAAACTACGGCCCGCAGGCCGGATCCGGCCCGTTTGAAATGAATAAAACTAAAAAAAAAAAAAGACCGTACCCTTTTATGTAATGATGTTTACTTTGAATTTATATTAGTTCACACAAACACTCCATCCATGCTTTGTTCCGGCCCTCCGGTCCAGTTTAAGAACCCATTGTGGCCCTCGAGTCAAAAAGTTTGCCCACCCCTGGTCTAGCTCTTTATGCATTTCCTACCACCACCCCCAACACACACATGCCTGGCAGCACACACATGCCTGACAACACACACATGCCTGGCAGCACACACATGTCTGGCAGCACACACATGCCTGGCAGCACACACATGCCTGGCAGCACACACATGCCTGACAGCACACACATGCCTGGCAGCACACACATGCCTGGCAGCACACACATGCCTGGCAGCACACAGGCTTGCTTCCTGCCCCCTTCCTCCCAGGAGAGCTATGCCCCACTTTGTATTTAGTTCAACAGTCAGCACTTACCTTGCTATGACCATGTCATGAGTGCCCACAGCTGAGCCACGGATGACACTGCATTTCCTTCTCAGATAACTTTTTGTTTTCCCTGGAGTTGATAACAGCCTTGCTTTCTACGAACCTCTGTGCTCACCGTCAGGTTCTTGGTGGAACCTGTGAATCCCCCCTCAGCATTGTTCAGCCCTGCTATTTGGTCAGTTTGGGATTCTTCTGGGGGAGATCCTCTCCGCACTCTGGCACCACCCTGTTCCCCTGCTCAGCCTGGACTGGCTCTCCCCTCGGACTGGCTTCCTTGTGTATTTCAACACCATCTCCGGTTCCCCTTCATCTCCTTGTATCAGGTCGGATGTCTGTCTCCTGGAGCTCTGTCTATATCTTTTGGTGAGCATCACCTAGTACAGGGGTCCTCCAACTACGGCCCGTGGGCCACATGCAAATACAAATATTGTATTTGTTCCCATTTTGTTTTTTTTTACTTCAAAATAAGATATGCGCAGTGTGCATAGGAATTTGTTCATAGTTTTTTTTTTTAAAACTATAGTCCAGCCCTCCAACGGTCTGAGGGACAGTGAACTGGCCCCCTGTTTAAAAAGTTTGAGGACCCCTGACCTAGTAGCTTCTGACGGTGGGTTCATGAGCTATACGTGGTTTGAGATTGAAGATGCCTCTTTCCCTATCTCACCAACAAAGGTCAAAGCCCCTTGTTCAGAACATCATAGAAATCCCTTGGAGTTGTAGCTGCCTGATTGCTCCGCGGGTACCAACATGTGTTTGGAGTCATCGGCTTCTCCAGGCCCTCAGGAGCACACCCTTGCAATCTAGTTCTCCCTGGGCCCTCAGAATTAACAGCAACTGGCATCGCACAGCCCGTCACTGTCCAGCAAGGACCGCCGGAGCCATTTCTCACTGCGGGAGGCAGGTAGACACCATCGGTCCCGTGTCCTCAGACACAGGCTCACTGAGGACCACGCTGTGCAGAAAGGGGGTCCCGGACAGAGGGTTCTGAGCCCTGGTGAGGGCCAGAGAGCCGAGAGCCCGGCAAAGCATGTGCTGGTGACGCCAGAGAAAAGGAGGCACCGCAACACGCTCCGTTTTGATGAGTTTAGCCAGCGTTTTGCATTAAGACATTCTTTCCATGAGCCATCAGAATATGGGGTCTGTCTAAAATACGTTTTGTATAAGTTTTGTATTTTATGTTCCTGTAAGTTTTTGGACTCTGACGATAGGGCATAGTTCCATGGTTTAGGACCTCGCGGGGTATTCATCTGGTTTGTTTCAAGTTAAGTTATTTGCTTTTAGACAGTGGTTAAAAAAATCCTCTAAGAATGTTGTATTGACTGAGCAGTTTCTCCATTGGAAAGGAAGGAAAGGGTTTCATATCCACATCACCGCGGGAGACTTGTCAAACGATCCTCTCCGTCTCTGACGTTTCCCCCCGATCCTCATTCCACTTTCCCCCACCACACCAGGGGCCAACGTTACTGACGGTGGCAGGTGGGGAAATAAAAATGGAAGCAACGGGATCCCACGGACCTTTGTCAGAGCTTATGAACCACTTGTTGGTTTGCAGGCAGGGGAAGCAGCAAGTGCAAAGGTCCTGGGGCCCCTTTGAGGCCGCCATTCTCCCAACGCTCTGCCTTCTCAGGTAGCAGCTAGCTCATTTTCAAAAGCAATCCCTGGTGACATATTCTGGATTTGTGTGGTCTGAAGAGAGCTTGAAATACGTGTTCTGGAGACTGTGCCTTAATACAAAGAGGGAAGAGCAGGTAGGGGAATCTCTGACCTTGGCCGGCAGGCACTTGTGTAGTTTGCAGTCACGGAGAACAGCCCACCTGGGGAAGAAGCAAAGGGAAGGATTTGCAGTCAGGAGGCCCAGCGGGTAACCCCTGCTCCTTCCTATCATAACTGTGCGATTGGAGTCCCTCCTCACTCTAAATTGAGTGAATCTAAAACATGTCATACCTTAACCTGTATCTCAAATGGAGAGGGTGTAGCCGAGTGGCTTGTAATGAGATACAGCGTGTGAAAGACCTTTTCCTGTTAGAAACATTAAATGCATGTTCGTTTTTGCCGCATTAATTTCACTTCTTTACATTTGAATGCCAAGATGTAATGCTCTCACGTGGTCACAGAAGGTACATTTCTGTAACTCGTTGTTCCATACCTGCCCCAAACCAGATTCCCTTTCCTTAGATGCGGGCTGCGTAAAATTAAATGTGTCTAAGTGCATATATCAGTGAGGGTTTGGGGCAGCAGACCTAGAGGTGAACCCCATTAGCCTAAGGAGAAAGGAGAATGTATTCAAAGTGTATCACAGTGCACAGAACTAATATTCAGAACAGTAACTCAGAGGACCAGCTACTGCCCAATCAGAAGGGAGCCAGAGCAGCTTCCTGGCGGCCTCCTCTGGTCTGGGAGTTAACCCTTTGGCTTCTGGATGACGGGGCTGGGGGAAAGGAGGGAAAGGGTGATGGGGGGTGAGCGGGGCTGGGACAGTGGCTATTTACTGATGGGAGTGGAAATAGCTCAAGATTTTAACCACTGGCCTGGGCTGACCCACTGCCCAAAGCTACCGGGCCGAAGAAAGATTCAGAAACCCAGACACCTCCACGATCTTCTATGAGACTCTCTGTGGTCACTGGGGCTGATCCTGGCCAAGACCGAGAGTGAATTCCCAGTGCGTTCACCGACGTGGCACTCATTCCGCGTGCAAAGGCCCGCGTGGGAACCGCAGGCTGGCCAAGACTGGGCATGCTCCCTGCCTGCCGCGGAGTGAGGAGAGGCTGGGAGGAGGCCAGCGCTGCTTCCTACCTGGACACAGACAGTGGGGACTTCTTCCAGGGAGCACAGGGCTTGGGATGCTGTGTCTCCAGTGCCCGATAGAACAAACGTTTCATGTTGAGAAAAAGAACCTTTCTACAGGGCGCTCTCTAAATCCGTTTCTCCTCTCCCTCATCCAGAGAGGAACGCCATAAACATAGCATCCTCCTCCTTAAAAAACCATATGGTGATCCACCACGTGCTGCATAGTTCAAGGGCATCTTGGGTTTTCATCTGGACTGCCAGGCTTTCCTTCTCATTAACATATTTGACCAGGCTCCTTTGCATGGGTGCACAGCTCCAAGCACCCCGGCCGGTGCTGTTCTCGCAAAGGCGTCGCGCTGTTACAATAATTGTGCTGCGAACAGAACCCCAGGGTCTGGGCTGGACACACACGGACGCGGAAATCTGGTGCAATGCTGGCAGACACCACGTGGTTTCTCCATGAAGTATCGCGTGTTTTAGGTTTACCTATGAGTGGCCTAAAAGACAGGTTTCCATCTTTATTCGTTTCCGGATCCCTGTGGCCTCCTGGAGAGAGAGCTTTGATCATGGCTGTTGGTTGAAATGCTCACTGAATTGGACAGCAGCGTTGGAATTGCACGAATCTGAATCGGTTCTAAGTTTAAGACGTTGCACCCGGGAGGCGGTGACTATGGTGGTTAGTGTTACAGGTAGGATGACCGACTGTCCCAGTTTGCCCAGGACACAGGCAGTTCCAGGGCTAAAACGGGAACGTCGCAGGCTCCGGCACCAGACGGCCTGGGTTTGAATCCTGGTCCCACCACTTGCCAACCGCGTGACTCAGCTTTCTATTTGTAACATGTAAATAACAACCCATTTCCTACCGGGCTTTGGAGACGAATAGGCTAACCTGTACAACGCACTTAGGACTGCCTGGGAGCGCGGGGCAAGCCCAGCAAATTATTCTAAGAGCGCCTGACGATCGCGTCTCCTACCGGAGGGCAGGCGAGGCCGCTGCCAATAATCCTGGCCAGCGTCCGTACATCTTTTTAAAACAGCGGACGTCGTCAACCTGAAACTGGGGAGAGTTTATTGCAAAAGCAATGCGATCTTGAGACAGAACGAACCAGCCTTTGCAGACTTTGGCAAGTAACACGTCCAAGTGGGAACCCTTTTCTATAATTACAATACGTTATAATGCGACAAGGGCTGAAGAGATTTGTAGGTGTGGGGAAAAGTATCTTGAGATAAACAATATGATCCCATCTATTTTAGATGGCTGTTGTACTATGTGACTCTCTCCCTATACGCACGTGCACACGCGCGCACACACACACACACACACACACACACCACACCACACCCCAAACCACAATGCCAGTGTTATTACTGGGACCTTGAAGATTTCCCAAAATTATCCAAGGGGGGGAAATAAAAGGAAAGAAGCAGGGCAGGATAAGCCTCTTCCACCTAAATCAATGCCATTGACAAGTCCCTGTGCTCTGGTCTCTTTGATTCCCCCCTCCTTCCCGGTGGAGATGTCCCTTATCCCTACTTCATAGACAAGCTGCAGTCGATGTGTAAATATTTTGCCATCACCAGGCCCTGATTTCTTCATCTAAGTGCCCTGAAGTCTTCAGTCCACCTGAGAAAGAACACGGAGGCCTTATCGTCTTACATGGAAACCAGGGCATGTGCCGAGAGCCAAGCCATGAAGGAAGCGCCGGGGCCGGGAAAGCAAGGACTAGCCAGCTCCCGGAGCTGGGGCTCCCGGGCCAGCGTGCCCCCTCCCTGCTCGCCCAGCCTTGCTTTTCCGTGGGCTTTGGCGATGTGAGCTCGGGTCATCGGGATGAAGGGAGACGTGGCCAACCACCGGATGTCTGGTCTGTGCTATCAAGTCTGTGGGTGTCGGGGACGTCTGTGTGGCTGAGTTGTGACCTTGTTACACAGATCCGAATCCTTTCACTCACTCTTCAGACTCTAAGATACCCTTGGGAGGGTAAGGGAGCTGTTTTCTTGTTTTCTCCTGCTTTTTAGAAGAAAGAAGCAAAGCCCCTCAAGAACTTGAGTTTACTTAAGAAAAAACAACAACAAGAAATGACCCGGGGTCCATCAGCATCACCTAGGCTGCTATTTCCAAGTGCAAGTGAAAGATTGTAGGTGGGGCATTGAATCACACCCTGCGGGGGTACCAGTCGCTCCCTCACCTGTTCTTCCTATTCCTCCACCTACCCATCCTCCTTATCCCTCCACCTGCATCTGGAAGAAGGTCTCAGTCGGGTGCCAGGATGTCTCTTAACTCCTCTCCAACAGCTGCTCACCTGCCTTGTTAGCCAAGACCGTTGACCTGAGGCTCAGTCTTCAGAGGCAGCAGACTCTCTCTTGAGTTGAATAACATGGCTTCGCTTGCTTTTTATTTACCTTCCCAGCTTGCCTTCTTTTCCATGTATTGCACTACACAGAGTTTTTTGTAAAATATAAGTGTGCCTGTTTAAAGACAGCTATCAAGTACTTGTAGCAAGGTAGGTCCAATAGGTCAAAAGATCATGGAAGTAGTATAGGAACAGCCCAATTTTAGGAACCACAAAGTCCTACACTGTCAAGGGACAGTATAATTCCTTCATCCATCCATCCACCCATCCACCCTCCTATTCCTCCACACATCCATCCATCCATCCATCCATCCACCCACCCATTCACCCATCCACCCTCCCATTCCTCCACACACCCATCTATCCATCTACCCATTTATCCATCCATCCATCCACCTTCCCATTCCTCCACACACCCATCCATCCACCCACCCAGCCATCCACCCTGGATTGATCGACACAGAAGATCGATGAATGCATTAAGAGATCGATGCGTGCATCGATCCATAGATGGATATAGATAATGAAGTAGACAAGCATAAAAAGATGATAGGAAGGAGGGGGGTACCGGGAGGAACAAGGGGTGAATTGGAGAGGAATGGGATAAAGGAGAGAGGCTGAGAGAGAGAGAGAAGTAGGCCAGGAAGAGAGAGGTGACGGGCGTGTCGCCGGACTGCCACAGACGCGTGAGAAGGATACTGGGAGAGAGTGACGTGTGCTAGCGGAAACGTAACGGAGGTCGAAGAAAGAGAGAGGAGAGGAGAGTAAGAGACGAACCCAATGGTGAGAGGAATAGAAAGAGGATGAATATGTAGTTGAGTGAGGTGGCTGCT